>NC_142045.1:20307909-20505409 GCF_982192425.1 Myodes glareolus | reverse complement strand
TACTGAAGTTTGTTCTCACTACATGACAGCATACAACTTTGGAGTATTCCCTTTTAAGTGTGACAAGCTTAATAGTTTTAAACAGCTATAACATATTTATAAATAGTTAAAGCAAAGTTGAGGTGGATTCATATATAATCTCTAAAAAGTCACAAAAGTCAATAAGTTTTCCTCTCGTCAAATCTTAAAACCTTTTAGAAATAAATCATTGACATTGAATTCCATTATTTAATATCATACTTAATATTACTGCTCATGAGAATGAAATGATCTCTGATTCTATATGTATTTTTATCCACTTGAAAGTATGTGCACTTACACAAACAAAATTTGTTAGAGGGTTCATTTAACATTTGGTCCACATGTGCACAGGGATATAAATGATTTTATGAGGCATATAAACTTAACACCATCACTAGAATAGGTTTGTGTAATTGTTAAAAAGTTTATATAACTTCTTATGAGGGAGTTCTCTTGTAAACTGTACTTCACTGGAAAGTGTAAAGGTACTTTTTTCTAGACCTTTTCATCAGTTTCACAGTTTTAAAGAAAGCCTAGATTCCTGACCCATGTCCCTGACTGCATCTCAATGCTGGATATATAAAATAAGACCAGTGAGATCCATTTACCAGCATCTATCTCAAATCGTTGTCCAACCAATCTCAAGTTCAGATCAATGATGAGTAATTAGGCAGAACTGGAGGGTGGGGTTACAGAGACTACAGAAAAGCAAAGGAATCAGAAATCAGTACACATTGACCAATGAGATTTTTGTTCACCATTATTTGAATTACTCTGTAAACCAGTAACTCTATTGAATGTTCAAAGCACCTACATCATCAAGTAAGGCATAGAGATCCATATCATTAATTTTTAAAAAAACATTTTGGTTGTATTTGCTGTTGTTGTTTGGCTATAAGATGAATTTTAAATTTAGGAAAATCTAATGAGTCTTTCTGTGTATATTCTACTAATGTTGATTCTGCATCTTTAACTAAGTTTATGTCTAGATTGGAGAAATGAGTTTTATCTGTATTTGCAAGGAAAAATTTATTCTAAATGAACTTATACTGGATTCAGTTTATTTATCCTTAAATTTGACCCAAAACTCTGGCTGATGGTACTTAAACAAGTAAAATATGTCCCAAAACTCTCCTGATTATTTTAACATATAATTAATGGTTTAAAATACCTGGCATGTAACTGAGGTTTATTTAATATATAATTAAAACAACTCCCCTTCGAACTTTCCTGGAGTTGTTCAATTATATGTTAAAACTGAAACAAATATAAAAACTTCAATAAATATATTTTCTTCCAAGAAATGACACATTGTGACTTTTTTGTTATTGTTGGGTTTGATGTTGTCGCCTCTAAGGAGGTCAGCAATATGGAAACATAAAGGCCAATTTAATTTGGGCATCTGCGGCTGCCAAGTATTTTAATTCAGACAGCTGTGACTGAAGAGTTAATATTTTACTTGTCAAAATCCAAAAGAAGGCCAGTGAATCACTCTAATTCTCATTAAGAGGCTTTCCCCCAGTAGCACCCTAATTCAAAATAATGAAAGTAGAGACTGAGTGCGATTCTAATACCAGTTGAGACCTATCTTTTAATATTTCTCCAGTGATGGATTAGGGATCGGGGAAATTCATCTCAGATCATAGAGCCTAATTTAATAAGGGATCATTCCAAGAGTATTGCATTTTATAATAATGTCATTTAATGTGTCGTCTTCCATTTTTACTGTCCCATATGTATGCTTACACGATGGTGCCACAGGGATAAACTTTTAAAGAACCAGCATCATTTTTAGTTTTCATTTTCCTTAAGTAGGGGGCCATCCGTGAAAACATCCATTAGTACCTTTATTATCACAAAATAAGAGCGCGAGAGGCCCGTCTCATTTGCAGGACAACTTAATAGACCCTAAGTAAATCAACACTTTACGGGACCTCAGGCGTGGAGAAGGGTGAAAATGTTAGAGATGGTTGGAATAAATCAAACTCCATCGTCTAATGCATTAACAATAATACAAAACCCGAGAAACCTTGTAGTTTTGAAATGCACAAAAATAGCATTCCAGAAGTTCATCTTACTTTCTCCTGCGCTCCTCATTTTCAGCTGATTTACAATTCGAGCGAAGCTTTAATAACTGCTTAGTAAAGACTAATTATTCATGGTGCCCAACTTTGGGGAACTAATATGAAGGGCTATTTTTTCATAAATTGCATTCACTTATTCAATGAGGAAAACAAATTGTCAGGAACAACATTATATGAAATACCTAACTTTATTATTTTATATTAACATCTAACTGTATTTAATCAACTTTGCTATTTTTATCTTGGCATTACAGCGCATGTGAACCCGTCGGCGATTACCAGGGCACTAGTTAAATGAGTTCAGGTCAGAGCATCATAACCACATAAATGTCAATACATTATTATTGGCTATAACTCCTACAGTGCCAGCGGGAGGGCTGCTTAATCACAATTATGCTCTCCGAAGCCTTCAGGACAGCTGGCGTTACAACAGGCCGGTTTCCCTGCTCACGGCTCAGGTTTGGGCCTTCGCCGCTCACGTCTGTCTTTCATCATTTTCCTTTCCCTTTCAGATGCATTTGCCTTAACACACACACTCTAAAAGGACACCCTAGGAACATCTCTCTGTTGTAATTGGGCTTCTGTTCTCCAAAACATACGAATCATCTGAGCGGAGCGGTAACAAACCGTGCAGCCGTTCCCAACGTTTCTGCGGCTGTGACTCTTTCTCTACTTTGCAGTTCAGTCATCCGTAAGGTGCTGCAAAATTTCAAATTTCTTCTTGAATTTTAAAATAAATCTTGTTTTCTTCCTGCCTTGGATTTTTTTTTAATTCCTGCCTTTCCTAAAATATGCCTTCTTTCTCTTTTTCTCCCCTTTATCCCCAAGGCTTTCATCTCTGCCTTCCTTGCCTACACGACCACATCACTTATTATAGCCTCGAATAATTTGAGGTCTGCTTTTTCATTTCTTTTTTCTTCCCATATTTTCCTTTACTTGTCATTATTTCTGTTCATTCTGTTTATAGTCTGTTATCCATGTCATATTATCTTTTTAAGTCTCATGACTTCTCCTGCTAATAAGTATAACATGGCATATATACATAGTGGGAGCCTAAAATCTCTTTAAAGACAAAGTGAATTTGCCAAGAAAAAAAATATGGTGTTATTTAAAACCATGTCAATATGACAAAAATGGGGCATGAGTCTGTCATCTAGAACAATTACAAATGATTGTTTGAGTCATACAAGGTATGCTTGAGAGAGAAGTAAAAGAAAAAAAATAAAACCTAAAATAAATGTTTAAAATTGGGTATTTTTTTCTTCTGATTGGGAAGAAAGAACTCAAAGTAACAAAAAGTAATTTTGTTACTTGATTTCCTCAAGTCTGACTCTTTTTGTTTTATTTCAAAACAAAAGTGACATCAAGTGATACTTAAACTGTCACCATTTTGCATGTGTTATTGTAAACTTATGGTCACAGAGCATTCCACATAGGCCTGTGGCTCACCTGCAGAAATACTTATACTATGCCTTCCTGGTCTTTCCTGCTGGTAAGTTAACATACGAGTCCTTCACAAGGGAACAAGAAAAACTTTCTGTGTGGTTGCAAAAGAACTTTCCATATACTACGGTGAGGACTTTAGAAAACTAATGAGGTTTTCCCTTCTCATTGAACTATATGTGCTGAACGATGCAGGCAGATCTAATACGGTTTGACTCTAACTCTGTTTCCATGGTGGGACCAGGATTTTCAAGTGTAGTTGAACATATTGATGTTTGCAAAGAAATTCACAACAAAATTCACGTAGGATCATGAAAGTGACATGGAAACTCAGACATCTGTCACACTAGGGAAGTCACAAGGCGGTCTTTAAAATACAGTTTCTGAAGTAAAAACACAACACAAAATCAGACCAAATTTAAAAGCATGAGCCCTCACATCAGCCAAAAGGATCATTCATGTTCTCGTGTGAACTTCTTTAAAATTCACTGCGCATAGCCATAACCATTTTGACAATGTCTTAATGTAAACCGAAAAAGAAGGCTTTGATTTCCCTGGTTTTCCTTAATTCTCCAGACGTTTAGTTGAGTCAATAAACTAAAGTACAAATGACTTTCCTTATTACGAAGCAAAGATCGGCAAAGTTTAATGAGTGCATTTCAAGTAACCGTAACACCGAAAACTACAAAAGAAAAATCTAGTGACCCCAGCAGTGAATTGGACACTGGCCCAGAGACCAAAGTCACCGCGTCGAAACAACTTTAGAGAGGCTAATAGAATACACTCAAGACAAGCCTGCCTACAGAAAACTAACTCATAACCTTCTAACAGGAAAGCAGCATGTCTCTTAGGCTAGACTCCTGATAAGCACATGGTCCCCATGGCTACACACTCAACTTGCCTACACGCTGTATTCCGGTGCTAAATCAACCTGGAAAGGGCTACATTTCAGAAGGTGGTGTAAGGTAATAATTCATGGCACTTTAGCTTGGGCCAACAAAATTAAAGGTTTTGTGACTTTTGAACAGCTCTTCTTGGAGCATGACCATGGTGAACATGGCTTCACCAATTACCAAAGATCACACAGTTATCAAGTGGCAGAGTTTTGAGACTCTGAGCCATCATTTGACACTATTTGATGCAAATTCGGCTTAATTAGATATCAAAATGATATGTGGTTTTTCCCAGTATCAACTTAGCACACTGTCTTTTAAAATGGACCACAGGAGGACATTATCGAGTATACTAAAGTTCTAAGATTCCGTAATGTCTGTTTTTATGTTTAGTCAAAACCCCCTTTCTTTTCTATTTTTCTATTTTTTTTATGTCTCCATTTTTTCTTTTAAAAATCCTATTTTATATACCAATCCCTCTCACTCCCCTCACCTTCCCCACCCCATCCACCCATCTACTCCTCAGAAAGAGGGAGTCTTTCCATGGAGAGTCAGCAAAGTCTGGCTGTCATTGAGGCACAATCAAGGCCCTCCCTGCTGTGTCTAGGCTGAGCAAGACATCCCCCCATAGGGAATGAGCTCCAAAGAGCCAGTTCATGCACTAGGGATAAATACTGTTTTTGTTGCTAGTGGCTCGACAGTCTGCCCACATCACATAGCTATCACCCCCATTCAGAGGGCATAGTTTGATCATATGCAGGCTCCTCAGCCGTCAGTCCAGAGTCAGTGAGCCCCCACTTGCTTCTGTGGGTTTCCCCATCACAGTGTTGACCCCTTTGCTCATATTATTGCTCCTCCTCTCTTCTACTGGACTCCAGGAGCTCAGCCCAGTGCTTAGCTGTGGATCTCTGCATCTGCTTCCATCACTTACTGGTTGTAGGTTCTATGATGACATTAAGGTAGTCATCAATCTGATTACAGGGGAATTGCAGTTAAGGTACCCTCTCCACTGTTGCTTGAATTCTTAGCTGGGGTCATCCTGTGGATTCCTGGGAATTTCCCTAGTGCCAAGTTCCTCGCTAACCCCATATCAATCAAAATCCCTCAATCAAAATATAAAATATAAAAACAGTAGTTAGATGCCACAAAGTCGAAGGTAATGCCTAACCTGTATGCCTGTTGTTAGGCCCAAGGGCCTCTTCCATCCTTGTCAAGAGGAGTGCTAGCCTTCTCTCCTTTCAATACAACACATCTAAATCCTTTTTCACCGCTACAAGAGAATCTTCTTGGTATTGTGACTTTGGTATACTTCTGTGTATGATCTTTTGCAGACAATTACAATTTCTTCTCATTTCTTTCCTAGATAGATTTTATATACATTCCCTGGCTAGATTTTATACATATCATATATGTATGTATATATGTATTGTGTACTCGTTATATGTGTATATATTTGGAGTTTTAAAATAAAGCTTTCAGGTCCTTTCTATATAAAATGATTTTTTTTCCAATAAAACTCCCCACCTGTACTTCAAATATTTTCTCTCTAAGCTCTGAATTTTCACCAGATCCTTGGTCAGTGGAAACTACTAGTCCAGAATTTCAGACAGGAACACAGTGATACTCAAGTCCGTCATCTGCAGGTCTTCATAGAAACGGGTCTCCAATAGCCCAAGTAATGTCTTCACTGTGTTAAGGGCAGAACGTACCCAGCATTTTGGTCTTAATAATTAGCTTTTATCTGTTTCAATAATAACGCCTTCTTAGCTACTTCTTATCTGTTTTGTGTAGAAGATAATTTTATATAGTTGTGTAAATTTCCCCCACCAATGTTATTTTTAAGGTGATAGGCAGAGATGTTTCCAAACGAGGGTGCAAATTGCCCTGCACTTTCTAGTACTTTTAAGCATACCTCTAGTTATATTATTAAGTTCTATTTAAGCATCAGGTCCTTAAAAGAAAACTAGTTTTAAACCACCTCTAAACTTCTCTCTGTTGTGTGTTACAACTCAGTAGGCAGAAGTCTTACTCCGTAACATTGCTTATTTCAGATCCTGCTTGCTTTGCCATAAGGCAAAGAAGTCAAGGGTCTATTTTTATCAGCACTAGGAGAGAGTCCCTTACTTACAAAGGAAAAAAAAATCCACATTCAAAATTAAGCGAGTACAAACCCCCTACTTTTCCAATTAGGGGTAAAGTAAACATGAGTGTGAACGCTCTGAGAAACGGTACGTGGAATTGTTTTCCCACCAAAACGTTCCATGGGAGTGGAGAAAGGCAGACACAACGCCAGAGACTGAAGTAGACAGGGCGAGGAGGACGCAACAAGGCAAGAAGAGCTCAGAAGGTGGGGGCCTGAATTAGGACTAGCTGTCTTGTCTTACAGCCTCCCGTGGCAGCTGTCTCAGCTATTCATAGATTGGAGTAAACGCTAATCTACATGCTGTGACAGTCTGGCTTTGGATAGCTGCAGTGAAATTTTTCAGTTCCGTTATTAATAATAATTTGTCAGAACCAAATCATAATGATATCAAAGTGTTCACCATTCCAATTCCTTTTGTTTTCTAATGAAATGTTTTTGTTTCCATCGCGAGCTTCGTTTTGATTGCCCAACGCCAGACAGGGTAACCAGCAATTTCCTTAGTAATTATGATTAGCATATAATTAAGAATAAGTATCATGCTCCTGCAATAAATAAGCAATCATGGAGATAAAAATGGGAGCAGAGAAGGTGTTGTCAGTCCATCAAACCCTCCACTGATTATAAAGTCTGCTGTAGCCAGTACCGCAGAATAAAGAGCAAGCACGGTCACAGGTTCTCATGTATTGTGCCTGCTTCCTAGGCTCCTTGCCCTTCCCTACCAGTACACCTAAACATGATCAGAGAGTTAGCACTGTCATTATCTTCCATTTCTTTCCCCTTTAGAATGTCATCATTGTTTATGGGTTCTTACAGTTGCACAAAACCCCTAAATTTTAAATATAAAGGTTAAATCCCTAAATTACAGTCTCGATTTAACAATGTTGTAATTAGAGCTGAGCTCATACTCTATCTTCTATCATCCAAAACTTGCACAAGGCCTTGGGTCTTTCTCAGTTTCAATTATATCAAATTTGTAAGATGAAATGTTAAATTTGGATTAAGAACAGAACCGTTTGCTGTCGATTATATTTCTCAGGAGTTGGTTGATTTAATGTACCAGAGAGTTTTAGATTGCACCAGGGGAGGGGCTCCATTACATGGGGTCAGGGTGGTCAACTGAAACTAAGCCAAGAATATAGTCTTTTATTGAGAATATTATATATTTATACATATATATTCTAGTTACTATTCCCCTGCCCCAACTCCTCCCACATATCCCCCCACCCAAATCCTTACCTTTTGTTTCTCTCTCATCCGAATACAAACAGGAATCAAAAAAGAAAAGAAAAAGATAAAATAAAAGCCAACAAACCAAAACAGGACAAAAGAAAATAACAAACAGAAAAAAAAAGAGCTGAAATAAAAAGCTCAAAAAACATAATAGATGCAAAGAAGCACATACACAGAAGAACACATAAAAACACAGAATGTATACACAAAGAACCTGTAAGGTAAGAGAGAGAGAGAGAGAGAGAGAGAGAGAGAGAGAGAGAGAGAGAGAGAGAGAGAAACCCTGGCAAGGCATTATGAGGCAAAGAACCTCTAAAATTGCCATTGAGTTCTTTTCGTGTTGACCATCGAATAGTGAACACAGGGTCTGGCTGAAGAGTTGTTTGCACACCCAGTGAGACTCCATTGGAGAAAACTAAGTTTCCATTTGCAAGCAATTATCAATTGGAGATAGCTTCTGGGTAGGGGTGTGGGCTGGTGTCCACTTCCCCTCTCATCACTGCGACCCCATGAAGGGATGGTTCAACACACATAAATTGATAAATGTGATCCACCATATAAACAGACTGAAAGACATGGCCACATGATCATCTCACTAGATGCAGAAAAGGCCTTTGACAGCATTCAACACCTCTTCACCCTCAAAGTCCTGGAGAGACTAGGGAGAGAGACAAGGGATGTACCTCAACATAATAAAGGCAATTTACAGCAAGCCACAGCCAACATCAATCTAAATGGAGAGAAGCACGAAGCATTTCCGCTAAAATAAGGCACAAGACAAGGTTGTCCATCTCCCCATACCTGTTCAATACAGTACGTGAAGTCTTAGCTGAAGCAATGAGACAACTGAAGAAGTCCAAGTATCTTTATTTGGGAATGATATCAGAGTGTAATGTAAGTGACCCCAAAAATTTCACCAGCTCATAAACACTTTCAACAAAGTAGCAGGACAGAAAATTAATACACAAAAATTGGTAGCCTTCCTATATACAAATGATAACCAGACCGAGAAAGCAGTCAGGGGAACAATACCTCTCATGAAAGCTTCAAAAATAAAATATCTTGTTGCAACTGTAACCAAACAAGTGAAAAGCTTGCATAATAAAAAACTTCAACTCAGTGAAGAAAGAAATTGAAGATGGCATCAGAAGATAGAAGGAACCACCACCTTCATAACTCGGTAGGATTAATATACTAAAAATGGTAATGCTACCAGAAGCAATCTACAGATTTAATGCAATCCCCATTGAAGTTTCAACATAATTTTTCACATAACTTGAAAGGACAGTTTTCAGCTTCATATGTAGTATCTATTCCTGAAAAAAAAAAACTCAGAATTAGCCAGCATGGTAGGTACACCCCTTTAATCTTTGCTTTTGGAAAGCAGAGGCAGGTAAGTTTGAGACCAACTTGGTCTACAGAAAAAGTTCCAGGACAGTCAGGGCTACAAAGAGAAACCCTGTCTCAAAACAAAACAAAACAAAAACTCAGAAGGAATTCAACCTAATCTTTGGAAGGACAGTAGAGGCTTTGCTGTCCTAGGAAGTAAATTCATGTTATGGAATGAAAGATATTCAACTTTCTAAAGGGTACATTCTCAACAGTCAAGTTCTAAATAATTAATTACTTAGAAAGGGGGGATATATTTCTATTTAAATGTGGTGTCATTCTGATCTTTATTCTATTTTCAAAGGGCCTATACCATGATCCAGAAGGACTAAGAGAAAAGTTCTGTCCTGGGCCTGGCAGTTTTTCTTATTCTCATGCCTTGTTCTGTCTCGTGTATAGTGGTTACTGCATTCACTCATCAGAAAACATTTGTGGAGAACCCAATGTGTGTCTTGAGGTGATAAAACCAGGCATGGCCCTTGCTTTTCAGGAGATGTGAAGTCTCATGAAACAAAACAAGCAAACAAACAAGACGAACAGTAACCCAGGAAGTATATATATATGAAAAATGCTATACAGAAGAAGCTAAGCAGTTGTGTCCGTGGAGTCTTTGAAGAAATTTGTAAAAAACCTATATAGAAGAATGAAGTAGAGAGTGGGGAGAAAGAACATTCCAGCCAGAATTGCTGGTGCAAAGGCCCTGAGACAGGAGCTGACACAAAAACATGACTGAAGTGTAGAAAGTGAATGAGGTTTGTAACAAAGGCTGGCAGAGCCTGTCAGCAATGCAAGCCCCCCGAGTCTGGCTTATGGAGAAAGTGAGAGCATGCGCAAGGAGAAGATGCTGATGGGTTCTGAGTGGTGCCTTGTAGGGCAAGGAGCACGTGGTAGAAAGGATGTGGGCGTAGAGAGCAGAGGCCCAAGGCTAGTGGGTGGCTCCTGCGGCAGTCGGAGCCAGTGTTGATAAACCTGGAACACAGGTAATGGCAACAGCATGTTGCAAAGAACCGCTAGTTTGTCTGTCCACCCAGAACTGAAATAACCACACAGAGACTGTATTAATTAAATCACTGCTTGGCCCATTAGCTCTAGCTTCTTATTGATTAACTCTTACATCTTAATTTGACCCATCTCCATTCATCTGTATATCGCCACACGGCAGTGGCTTACTGGCTAAACTTTCAGCACGTCTATCTCTGGTGGCTAATCCATGACGTCCCCTGACTCTGCCCTTTCTCCTCCCAGCATTCAGTCCAGCCCTCCTGGCCTACCTCAGTTCTTCCCTATCAACAGGAAAAGGCAGTTTCTTCTGATTAATCACAGCACACAGAGAGGACTCCCACATCACCAGCATTAAGAAATGGGTGTGAGGGGCTGGTGAGATGGCTCAGTGGGTAAGAGCACTGGCTGTTCTTTTACAGGACCAGGGATCGAGTCCCAGTAACTACATGGTGACTGGATTCATTCTCGTGTCTACACACACACACACACACACACACACACACACACACACACACACAAACTAAAAATAAATAAATACTTTTAAAAAGAGAAGAAAAAGAAGTAGATGTGTGCCGCCGGGAGTAAAAAGAAACGGCAAGAGAACAAACAAGCGGGACGACTAAAGGCCGGAAATAAAAGCGGAGTTCACAGTCGACGGCAGCTTTATTCCTCTACCACCATACGGCAAATAGCATTGCTTCCCTCGTTCAGTAATCCACGTGATGCCATTTCTATCCTAAACATCTCGTGTTCGTCAGGGCGAAAATCATGTATCTGTGAGAAGGTAATAAACAACCCAATGAATAAATATAAACAATAAGTGCTGAAAAGCAGGGGGAAAGAATAAGAAAAGCTTTTGATTGGAGTAACCGCACCATTAAGTGACATGGAAGTGTCTATGAGTAGGTGAGGTGAGGAGATGTATACATGGAAGGTGAGGATTGGGGGGAGCCTGGGGCGAGGGGGAAGTGTCTGATAGTTCATTCATCAGTTTACTCATGATATAGGTGTCTGTGAAGCTGTTAATGGGAGTGAGGTAGATTGAAATGTACCATGTCAAATAGCTCTAACAACTACAAAATGACAAGAGACAGTTGTATAATAATTCCATCCTATGATTCCATCTGTGTTAAAATGTATTTGCAGATATACGTGCTTCACACAACATGTATATGCATGAAAGTACATAAAATAACATCTGGACAATGTTAACACTTGGGACAAAACCTAAAATATTTTTTCTTGATTATTTTATTTTTTGTAATGAATCTGTACTCATATGAGTTTCTTTTCTGTCATAAAAGAGAGCATAAGAACTTACTGTAAAGCAATGGCTTATCGTGAACACCACTGGTTACAGCTTCTCTCCTCCAACCAGAATAAGGAGTAGATATCAAATTGTAAACTATCGTAAGAAAATAAATGTTTTGAAGATCCCGAGAAATCTAAACCAGATATGAGTGTCAGAAACTCATCTTTCAGAAATGGAAAAGATATCCCTGAGGGGAAACTACGGGAAATGCAGGCAAAGTCACAGAAAGACGTGAAAGTTTTAGACCATGCCAAAGATGCTATTTATTGGCAAAGAGGCAACTGGTCCTGGAAGTCTGTGTCCAGGGTCAGCTTCCCCAGGATGGTTACACTCCCAGTGGTTTCTTTCCATACCCATCACACACTATCTATATCTATACACCAGACTTCTCTATATCAGCCGGCCATAAAGCTGGCAATGCCCACACATTGCTTTGGTAGAAGAGAGAAGGAAATCAGAGTACATTACAATGCACTAATATACTGACCACAGGGGGAAAATAGCTCGTGGTCAATTCACTGTGCAACTAACAGACCCTAGAAGCATGTATTTGTAACTCCCTTACATGAGAACATATTTTAGGCATAGCGTGAAAGGCACTAAGACAACCAGTAATTCATTGTTCTTTGCCCGCCCCCACTCCCTAACTCAGGCATAGGTACTGAATAGCTGTTCAGTCCATGTTTAAGATTTGATTGAACAGGCAAGAAGAGGTTAACCAAAGAAACCTTGTCTTTAAATCTTGTAAATCCTATAAATCAAGAAAAAAAAATGAATAAAAGGATGCCAAAACAAGGGTGGGTGCTACGTGATACCCTGACTGTTTTACATTCATCATCTAACTCAATCTAGTAACAGTTTCAATTGTCTTAGCTTATTTTCATCTTGCCAGGATAAAATACTCTGGGAAAACAACTCAAGAGAGAGGGGCTTTACTTTAGCTCCCAATTCAAGATCCAGACCATCTTAGCAGGGAAGTCAAGACAGCGAGAGCTTGCAGAAGCCAGCAACAAGGCAGATGCCATCAAGAGAGGAATGGACGCTTCTGTCCAGCCCTTTTTCTCCTTTGTATTCAGTCCAGGGTCTGTTGCTGAAAGAACGGCCCCATCCACAGCAGACAGTTCTTCCAACCTCAATTGAGCAATTAAGACAATCCGTTTCAGGTGTGCCTGTCTCCCAGAAGATCCTAGATCCTGTTGAGTTGATAATTAGCAGGAACCATCACACCAATTAAGGTAGACTTAAAATTGTTTAAAAGTTGAGAAAACTAAAACCCAGCAATAGCAGTTCGCCCATGCTAATGTTCACAATCTACAAGCCTCAGTTTACCACCAAGTCTGTCTGATTCAAAACTGAGTATCTTTTCCCAGTAGCCCAGGAACTCTTCAGGGGTTCTCTTTGACATTGGGAGTGTAGAATCTGAATTTTGAGCATCCATAGTTGTTTATTTTTAAAAAAATATTTTTATGGACATCATTATTTTGTTCATGACACAACACAGTATAGTCAGTTGACTTTTGAAAGTTTTGTGTGGCTATTAAATATTTACTGGAGATATTCATTAGATGTTGATAGGTTTGCTGACGTGAACTTTCAATAAGATAACTGAAGCTATAAAAATATCCAAAATACCACTCTCATCATGATGAATTTTACAATCTAGCAAATGTAGAGTTTTCAATTAGCTTCCAGGCCACACTCAGCGACCTCCTACCTCTCAGAGAGCTGCCTCTGTGTCCTATTTCCCTTCCCTTAGCAGCTCATTTTACCCCCTACTTTCAGATGATGAAAGTTATCTCAGCATCTTGCCGTCACTTTCACATGGTTACCAGCATCTTTGCATGTCTGTCTCCTATTTCTCCTTTATATCCCTCCCCTGCGATCCAGCTCTTAAAATACCTACTGGCTAATTCTCACCCTAGCATCCCCAGCCACTGTTTCTTTCCTGGCACCTTCCTACCAGTGTTTTTCCATTGTGGTGGTTTGAATATGAATGTCCCCATTGGCTCACATATTTGAATGGTTAGTCGGTAGGGAGTAGTACTTCTTCTTCTTGAGAAGGATTAGGAGGTGTGGCCTTGTTGAAGAAAGTGTGTCACTCACTGGAGGTTGTTTTGAGATTTCAAAACTCCATGCCAGGCCCAGGTTCGTTCTCTCTCTCTCTCTCTCTCTCTCTCTCTCTCTCTCCAGATTGTTGCTCTCAACTACCACTCCAGTACCTACCTAAAGGATGCTATGCTTCCCACTGTGCTGATTTACCCAGGGCAGCTTGGTACCCACCTGCCAAGACAGGCTCTGTAGAGACCAACCGGAAAGGAGGCCTGAGTCTCAGTAGTTTACCCTAAGGCAGTACCTGGTTCTAAGAAAGAGCAGATGAGAAAATATGTGGGCAAGACTCTTCAGACACATTTACTGAGAGGAAAGAGGCGAGAAGTGGATGGGGGATGCTTTATTCAACTTTGGACCTTCTGAGTTTGAAGCAGCAATGACATGTGACATCCTCAGAGACGGCATATCTGTTCTTCCACATCCCCCTCAGCTCCCTACACCACAGACATGCTAGCGCTATCTCCACCGAAGAGGTGCTTTTCCTACTCCTTCACACACACCAGGGGACTTCCTGTTTGTTATGTGTGCCGCTATAATATTCCCACTCACAATTTTACTCTCAATCCTTGACTGATATAGCTCCTAAATATGCTGCATGATTCAATGAAAATATCATCTCACCTAGAAGACTTTCTAACCCCTTATCATCCATTCCCGCCAACCCTGCAGTTCTGCAGATAAACTTAAAATTACTAATTCTTTGCATATCTTCTTTACTAGCCTGAAACTCTGTGTGAGTCGTGGTTGGCTAGATTTCCTTTTTTTAACTTCTAACACTCCATGAGCAAATCCAAATGTAAGTATGGATATGAGAATAGTTTTGTTAATATACATAGAGCATACATACATACATACATGCATACATACAGTGCACAATGCTTTATATTCTGCTTTTGGCAGAATTAATAATTAATAATTTTTTGATGTTTGAGCTACCACTGTTGCCTGAAACCACCTGCTGCCAGCTATGGTCAGTTCTACCGCTTCAAGTTGTTTGAAGGTAACGTTCTAAAAAAAAAAAAAAAAACAACTTTAAGGTTATGAGCATCAGAGAAAAAAAACTGTGAATTATAGAGTTCTTGCTTTCACAGATGCTTTCTGGCATTTATGCGCCACAACGGCGCCTGTAGCAAGGAGAAGTCTGATGGTGAGCACTTTAGCCTGAAGAATACAAATCCTGACAACTTCCCTATAACAAATTCTAGATGGTACACAAATGGCTTCCAGCTTTTCATCTACACTGTCAACACTGAGTGTTTGCTTGGCAAGCGTGTAGTCTCTGGGAAGGTGAAAAAGGGAATGAAAATTGTGAGAGCCAAAGGGCGTTTGGGGTCCTTTTCGGCACCGTGCACCAGCGGCAGACAGCTAGAGCACATTGATTGACTTGTGTTTATCTTATCCGTGACCCCACCGTCTCTACTGTCCAGGTGAGCCCCTTCCGCACCACTGACTCGTAAACCTATGCTCGCTGTACAACTGATGAAATTCTCTGGGTTCTATATTTTTTCTAATCTCCTTCAGGTCTAGCTATCTTGTAGGGTTAGTTATGAAGAAAAGCTAAATAACTCTGTGTTCATTTAACAAATTCCTTAATCAGTTAAGTTTTGCATTATTTCCCACTTTCTGCTACTACAAAAGAAAGTACACTCACTTTTACAAGACAAATAAAATTATTTCTGGATCAAAAGTTATATTATGTTTTCTCTCTCTCTCTTTCTCTCTCTCTCTCACGCACACACACACACACACACACACACACACACATATGCTCCGCCCTATTTTTCATGGCTGTTTGATCACGTTTTTATTTTAATATACGTTGTATTTACCTTGTGTCCTATCATGATGTAACACTCCCATTTTCTGCTTTTTTATCTTTATTCCGCGAATTCTATCAAATACTTTTAAGCACTCAAAAGTTCTTCAGTGTTTAAAACCGTATTTGTCTTATGCATATGTATTGTGAGACTGCCTTTATGTTGCTATAATCAAATAAATATAATGTCCATTAGAGTATTGTCTTGTGTTCTATATATAGCATAGAATAGTATTGGCATGTAAAAAGGCAAATTGATCAATGGGAAAATAGAGACTCCAGAAGTATATTCAGTACACGTAAAAGTTTAATATTCAATAAAAGCAACATTCTATTTGTGAAAAAGTGTTGGCTTGACAGGTGGCTCATCTGAAAAATATCAGGTTAGTCTTTTAACTCATATCACATTCAAAAATCAATTCAGGTAAACTAAAGCCTGAAACAAAACTGAAAACAACACAAATTGCACAATTATCGAAGACTGTAGTTACTGCTAGTGTGGGGCTTTATGACGGAGGCAGAAAACCCCGGAGTTTTAAGACTTTGTAAATGCATTTCTCTCTTTAACTGAAGACACACATAGTAGACGATGATCATAAATGGGGCCAGAGAGATGACTCAGCAGTCAAGAGTACCCGCTCACCTTGGAGAAGACTTTGTTTTCAGTTTCTGCATGGTGACTCACAACCATTCATAACTCCAATGCCAGGGCATCCAGTACCCTCTTCCGGCCTCTAAAGGTACCAGGCACACATGTGGAACACATACATTTAGATGAAACACTTCTTCATACACTAAAATAAATCGACAAAAAATTCAAGATACTATAAATAATAAGGCTACTTCCAATGCAGATTAAAAAATAAAGGGTTAATGTTTATATGTTAGAGAAGTAACTCCTTGTAAAAGGAAATAGTGTTACGGCGTGAATCAGCCATTTTTTTTACAGGCTGATGTTTTGCGCTCCTGTTTCTCAGCTGGTAGCACTGTTTGGGGAAGACACTTTAGGAGATGCTGGCTGGTAACTGGTTCCCTCAGGGAGGCCACTGAAGCTGAGATCTGGCATCTGGTTCCATTGCTCTGATCTCTGCTCCTCCATCTGACCACACTGACAGTCACAGATCTCACTCCTGTCACTGGTACTAAGTAGCTCCGCCATACTTGCCCTGCCACAATGGATGGACTCCCTCGGATATCATGAGCCAAAATAAATTCTCCTCCCTTAAGTGGTTTCTTGGGTATTCTATCATAACCATAACAAATGCAGAAATGGCTAAAGGGTGTGTTATATATTTATATATAAATATGCATACATGTATGAATCTATATAACCCCAAAATAGCTAATTTAAATGGTCAACAACCGTGAAAAAAAAACCTCCAAGTCACTATAATACAGAGAAATGTAAATTAAAAGAAAATATAATTCCAGTGAATATTCACAAAATTGTTGGGGCAGAGCTTCCTTTCAGCAACATCTTCTCATTTATTCATCTTCATCTATTATCGATCATAATAGAGCCTGTCAGATCCTCCTCAGCACCCCCAGCCCAGAAATCCCAAGCAATAACACCGCAAGGACCATGTTCAATTACTAAACTATGCAGTCTATATTTATTTGAATTTCACATTTTCTTTGAGTTTATATGCAGCTATACAAATGTATACACACAGTCCACTGCACTACTGTATATATTTTGTATGTTGATTTAGTTAGTAGGAAAATGTAATTCAATTACAAGTAGAGATCAGTTTAAGGTTGCTTCCTGAAGAAACCCTTGTAACTTCACAACCAATGAAGTGTATTGTGACCTATATACTTCTTAAAAAGTATTTAAAACTATTAACTATAAATTTTCTAGTATTGAATTTACAATAATCATCTCAGGATCATTTGAATGATCTATGATTTGAGCTTCTATAACTAGTTTTGGAAAACCAGTTCAATTTCAACATCTTGAAACTTTTAAAACTTCCTTTTCAGTTTAAGAAAGATATCCACTCCTTTCATGGATTAAAAAAAATTAAATCAACATTTGAATATGGAAATATTACAGGCATGTAAACTAGGTGGTTGTCTACTAACTTACATATGTTATGGACTTAGTTAAAAACGGAAACAAAATAATTTAACTTTTTAAAATCAGTCTACTTTAGGACAGCACAGCACAGCGCGAACATGAAGCCAGCATACAAAAACATTGATCACTGACCAAGTCAGTACAAGTCCACTTGCCATATCTGACTTTTGTAAACAGGGCAGCTGCAGGTTCATTTACAAATGTCCCCATCCCTCCCTCAGAGTTGTGATTTTACGTCCTGCAACCCGGCCTCTGCTCACTTTCCTCCTCCATCCCTGGGCTTGTGGAGGAGAGGGAAGAAGACAGTCATTACCATAGGTAAGAGCCAGGAGGTCACGTTAATGAACATACAGTCATCATTTCGCCTGGGAAATGTTCATTGCTCTTCATTCCTCCCAAACTGCAAATTCAGAAACTCTTCTCATTTCACACCTGCACTCAAATGTTAATTATTATCAGGTTGAAAGGAATATATGAAAACAGGGCTGGTCTTTCCCTTATATTTCCTTCCCTGGATAGTTAGAAGCCAAAGTCACTAAAGAAAACGGTTTGTTATTCACAACTACTTAGCACTAATACAGAAATGATATTTTGTTTCTCTTTGCTTCAAACAACTTAGTTCAGATATCTATCTGATTAAGAACAGAAAGAATATTGGTTCTTAATGTTACTAAATTTTAAACCAAAGTATTGTTATTTTTAATTATATAAACACAATATATTTTAAAAATCAAGGACAGGAATGTGAGTATAGCAATTAGTAGCAATAGCCACATACATGTATCTATTTTAGTCCAATTTCAGGGAGCCTGAAATTCACTATCATCTTTATTTTGCATATTCTATTTAAAAATGTATTTCTTGGGCTGGAGATATGGCTCAGAGGTTAAGAGCACTGGTTGCTCTTCCAGAGGTCCTGAGTTCAATTTCCAGCAACCACATGGTGGCTCATAACCATCTGTAATGATATCTGGTGCCTTCTTCTGGCATGTGGGCATACATGGAGGCAGAACACTGTGCACATAATTAATAAATAAACCTTTTTAAAAAATATATTTCTTAGATTTGACCATTTCTGGGCCAAGAAACACTAGGTAACACATTTTGCAGTTACATACAAATTACTTACAAAGTGTCAAATAAGGGTGAGTTTCAATCACTTACAAGTTGTTATCCTCAGTGATGTGATAAAAACTTTTATTTTGAAATGACAAAGTATCTAATTATTGTGACAAGAACACAGAATATTGTCTTCTTTTCTTTTTAAATTTTTTTATTGTCTTCATTTTGTACCACAACCCCTCACCTATTTTCCTCCTCCTGGTATCAACATGGGTAACCAAAAGCAATCAGAATAGGAGCAAACAAGTTACTCATATTGCATGGGGCTACCATAGGAAACAGTAACAAGTGTCTAGAGAGACAACTCCGTGCTTCTGAGCACTGACTGAACATATCCAGGTCCTGGGTTTGATCCCCAGGACCCACACGGCAGCTCATAAAAGTCTGATGCTCCAGTCCCAAGGAATCCAGTGTCTTTTTTTCTGGTCTCTGTGGGCACTGCATGCATGTGGTGCTCAGACATACATGCAGGCCAAATACCCATACACATAAAATAAAAAAAAACATAGCATTAAAAAGGAAGTAATTAATTTTTATTAATCACTGCCATTCAGTGATAAAGTGTGTGCATAATTTATGTAAGGCCCAGAATTCAATTCCCAGCACCACTTAAAGCAAGAAATTAAAAATATGTTTTTACAAGAACAGAAAATATTATATCTGGATCACAGACTTTTGGTTTCGGTTTTGCTTTTGGTTTTTTCAGACAGGGTTTCTCTGTATAACCACCCTGGCTGTCCTGGAACTCACTTTGTAGACCAGGCTGATGGTGAACTCACAGAGATCCTCATGCCTCTGCCTCCAGAGTACTAGGATTAAAGGTCTGTGCCACCACCTGCGATTTTTTTTAACAAAAGTGTCCTGCTGTGCAGCCAGGTGCTCCTTAAATTCAGAATCCTCTTGCCTCACCTCCCAACGTCTGTGGCAACAGGCATGCACCACCATGCCCAGAATATCATTTTATCAGAATAATCAAGCAGAGGATAAAGTTGCCTAGGGAAGTGATTAGAACAGCCTTTGCTCATTCAGGATGGAGAAAGTATCCTCTGATGGCTTTTAAACTGTATAAAATTAGGTATTATTTTATCTGGAGGTTGCCGGTGTTTTACATTTGCGCTTTTGTAACATAAATTTTCACTGACTTCCTACTTAAGACGCAGGAATTTCTTACTACATAACCAGCCCTCTGATTCACACGCATCTGCTCATAAGGCTTCTACAATGCATCTTCATGTGTGCATTAGCTCAAATTAATGAGAGAAATGTCCTAAAATCTCAGAAATACAAAATTCGTATGTTACAAGGGAATGTATTGATTTAACAGCATTTCCATGTTTGTGTGAATGATTCATGAAGTTAGCAGAAATGACAATTTAAAAAAAAAACATAAAATATCTGTAAATAACAAAAGAACAGCAGACACGTACTGGTAGAAATTGAGAAAGCTGGAACTATGCAGAAAATTATCCTTTAAAATTTTTTCATGGTATTATTAGCATCTTAAAATTGGAATTGCCATATTTTTATTAAAAACAGAACATAAATTTGTGATTTTACTTATTCAGAAGGAATAATGCACTCTGCGGTGTCTGATATATATTGACATGTCATTTTAAATATTTATGCAAAGAAAGCAGGACCTACACACATTTGCTCAGTCTCTGCTTGACCTCTGACATAATACCATTTCTTGACTGAGAGTCATTGATTCTAAAAGTATGTGCACTCATTAGTAAGGTATATCCTACTGAGTTTAAATCATGTATCCTAAAGAATTGCTTTCTGGATTCAGATCTACCTTTTAGAGTAAGTTAAAATGTAAAATGCACATACTACAAGTATAATTTTTTGTACTTTCATTTCGGATATTGCTGGCTTCTTTCATTTATTATAAAAACTATGATACAATGTTCATTAATGAGTGGTTATAATTTAATTAATTAACATAATTTCTAAATAAAGCATTGAAAGTAGAAATAATTGTATCCTTGATTCTAGAAATATACAGTGTTGACATATTTTCAAAGTATGTATTCTAATGTGTGTATCTATTAGAAAGAACATAAATTTTCCATTTAGTGATTTAGAACAAAACAGACACAAATAATAACATTATTCATTCAATGAAAGCCCCAACTGTAGAATTTTAGATTATAAAGAAGGGTTAATCCCCATACTAGTTAATTATCACTCAGCTTCAAAAGAATGGTACATATCCAAAACTAAATGTTTTCCAACCTTTGGAAACAACACAAATATTAGTGATGGTGGACATAAATGGCCTTTGCTCCATTTAACATTTAATCAAGTAGTTAATATTAAAACTGGAGACAGAAAAGATGTGTTGAAAGCAGTTACTTGTATATTGAGATTTGCAGAAAAACTACATATGGTTTCCATTGTTCCATAGCCAACATTTTGGAATTTCTTACAGAATGATATATTTACATTTTTCAAAACTGAAAATGTCTGCCTTCTTAGTGAAGTTTACCATATGTCAAAACACTTCAAAAGCTAAATATTTTATATACAAAGGAAAGATGACTAATTTATAATGTATATAAGATTAGCTAAAGGAAATTTAAGAATGTCAAGAGCAGTGTTATAGCTGTCAGTTAATTAATACTTGAGTAATCCTTTATAAATCAAAACAAAAGTTTTAATTTATGTGACTCTATGAAGCACGCCAGTAATAATCTCAGACAGTTTGCTAGTTCAGTAATTTACTTGCAAAAGCCATTAAAGTAAGTATATTTTACCCAATGCAAAGACACTCAATATAAGAACTTCCTATTTCTCTAATTAATATCATCAGCAAACATGATGACCTCAGGGTTTAAATTATGAAAGCCCATTGTTTGTGTGGCATCTCCTTTAACTTGCTTCACAAATTAATCAAGATGCTTTCTCAGTTTACATGCATAGAAATGGCTCCCCAAACCCCTGTAAAGCAAATATCAAGCACAGCTCACCTCCATCAGTGAGATAACAGAAGCAACAAAAACTTCAGTCTGTATCTGAAAGCTACAAGAGTCAACTTACTGTCCACGCAGACATTTTCCTGTTCTGAAGCCATGCTGGGGCAAGCACAAGATCCATTGAACACATGGTAATGATGGGGAACTACGGGATGTACCCAGGGGAAAAAAAAACAGCTAATGACAAAGAGAAGGTAAGTGAACACTTCAAAATCAAAACATAGACCGGTCAGCAAGTCCGAAAAGCATCTCTCCCAGGATACGAACAAAAATGATTAACATGGTTTGTATTGTTTGCATAGTTGCAGTCATCATAACTGGAAGGTGACAAATAGACGTACTCCAAAGGAACCTGGAGTCATGAGGGGCTACCCCTAGAAGAATAGGTGTCAAGTCTTGGACTGATAAGTATTTTATCGAGATTTGGTAAATAAAGTGGAGAGGGAAAAATCTAGAAGGTGGCAGTCGTAATGGAGGCTTATTAAGCACGTTCCACAGTTGACGAAGTAGCTGGCTTCTTCAGAGAGCTGTCGAGCCATCAGAGGGTGAGAGCAGATGCTCTGCATTTTGACTTGGTGAAGCACTGGATGCACAGTTTCACAGAAAGTGACTTGAAAAAAAATTGGCTTGGATCTGATCATTGTCACACAGATTGGGAACTGCTTGGAGATCAGTCTACAGAAGATCATAACAAATGGCCATCTATTCATTTGGGATTAGAGATCTGCCACTGAACCGGCATGAGGTCTGGTTTTCGTTAATGGCTCTATGAATAGTTTGTTTTCTAAATAAGCAATTTTAATAGAATTTTCAAATATAACGACATTGAGAGACTGTGCCCATGGAATGGAAACCAATAGCTTTTCAAAGAGAAGAATCCAGAACACAGGAAATAACAGGGATTTTAGCTCGTGAAAATGCAATGCAAAAAACAAGACTGATGCCGGGCGGTGGTGGTGCACGTCTTTAATCCCAGCACTCGGGAGGCAGAGGCAGGCAGATCTCTGTGAGTTCGAGGCCAGCCTGGTCTACCAGAGCTAGTTCCAGGACAGACTCCAAAAGCTACAAAGAAACCCTGTCTCAAAAAATAAAAATAAATAAATAAATAAAACACATTTGAAAATAAAAAGGCAAGACTGAAATTGTAAGAATAACAGGCTTTTATTCTAGAGAAACCAAAACTTACAGCGCACGTAAACATTGCCCCCTTTAAAAAAGTCATCTTGAAAAACCCAGAAGTCCAGCAAAAGTGACTACTCAGTATGTTTGGGGAATTCATCTTCAGAATCACCTTAAGCAAATCAGTACCAATAAACCTTCGTGCTCTCTCTGGGCCATATAAGAAATGTGTCTTATCACAAACTGTTCTGCTTAGTTTCCCCTATATTTCATTTGTAATAAAAATTATCCTCCCTACATTTTTCCTCAGACAGTGCCAAACAGTCTCTGGCTAGCTCCAACCCAAAAATCATTCTCTAATAGTTCATATTGGTATCAACTAAGCTTACAAATCTATAGAGAGATGCAATTTCCAAAGAGAAAAAGAAAAAAGGAATTCTACTGTATGCTTGCCTCTACTATGGAACTGTTAGGGTATTGTAGAAACTAAGCAATGATCCTTGCTTTCAAGGCATTCACACTCTGTTTGAAGTAGATAAGCATGTAAATAGTATCCTGTATACTGTATACTGTATACTGTAGTATAATGACACTCTGGTAGATATATATGCTGAGAGTTCTACAACAGTGCACAGGGGATCTGGGTAGCTCAGCTTGAGAATGCATAGGAAGAAAATTCACTGCTGAAATTTGAGCTGAACCACGCAGAGGAGCTCGAGAGACCCAAAACTGATGTCCTAGCAGAAACAAAAGTTTGACAGCCATCTAGTATTTGGGATCTTACATTCGCTCCCAAAAGGAGGGAAGAAGGAATTGGCAGGTTAGCTAATAGAAAAAAAAATAGTGTAAAGTCAACTCAACATAGACATTACACCGATCTCTGATGGAAGAAAAGAAGCTCTGGGTAATGAGAGGCGTAGTAGGTTGTGGAAGAAGAAACTGGAACCATGGGACATACTTAGAAGGCTATTGCAGGACCCTCTGAGCAGATGCCTCTAAAGACCTTTACATGATAAGGTCTCTGGGGTCACTTTTCAGTTCTTCCGGCCTCTCCCTTGGTCCATGGTTTTTCAACTGACTTCCAGTCACCTGTGTTCTCTTGGTTTCTCTGCGCCTCATCCGGTCTTCTTTAGCTGATGTCTGCTCTTCTCCCCAACTTCTCGAGGCAGCACGCTAGAGATCCATGCCTCATCCGTTTTCCCTCTCTTTGCTCCTGTTGGACTTACGTCATAACAGCTCTAGTATGCCCCGTGTGAGAACAGACACCTAAATGTGTAGCTGTCCTCACTGGGACATTTCAAAGTCGTCAAACGAATTATGGTGAGTTACAAAAATAATAAGGCAGACTCAGCGGTACAGGTCTGTAGCCCCAGCCTTTAGGAACACTGGAGCAGGAAGATTGCAGAGAGTTTGAGGTCATCCTGGACTACCTAGTGAGTTTGAGGGCACCCTGGGCTACATAGGAAGATTTTGTTTTAAAAAATAATCAAACAAACAAACAGAAAAACAGAAAAAATATGTGAATCTCAACATATAAGAACAGAAAGTAAATCTAGAATGATAAAAGAATGGTATTGATAATCGTGTGCTGGAGAGATGGCTCAGCAGTTAGGAGATTGCCTGCTCTTCCAAAGGTCCTGAGTTCAATTCCCAGCAACCATATGGTGGCTCATGAGAACTGGTCAGTCGTCCTCATCAACTTAGACCCTGAAACTCAATATGGACAAGTTCAACAGAACTGTGGTATATGGGCTGTTCGTGCATGCTTCAGCGTTGCCGGGGCATAAATTTCAAATTTCATTGGTAATTGCACATGAAAATCAGAGATAAATGGAAATAAAAAAGGGTTAGATTTGTATATGATTCAAAGGTATCACTGAAATATTTAGTAAGTTATGAAAGAAAGTCAGGGCTGGAGAAACGATTCTGTGATTGAGAGCACTGACTGCTCTTGGAGAGGACCCCAGTTTAATTCTACAACACCCATATGGAACTCACAGCTATCTATGTCTCCAGTTCCAGAGATCCACTGCCCTCATTTGACCTCCACAACCATGCTTGTGATATATAGTCACACTTGAAGACAAAACACTCATACACATAAAATAAAAAATAAGTCACACGCATGCACACACAAAATAACCAGGTGCTGGTGGTGTATGCCTTTAACCTCAGCACTCAGGAGGCAGAGGCAAGCAGATTCCTGTGAGTTGGAGGCCAGTCTAGTCTACATAGTGAGTTCCAGGACAGACAATGCGATACAGAGAGACCCTGCCTCAAAAAACCAAAATAAATAAATAAATTGAGTGCAGTGGTACACACCTTTAATCCCAGCATCAGGGGCAAAGGCAGGAGGATCTCTGTGAAGTCAAGGCCAGCCTGGTCTACACAGTGAGTTCCAGGACAGCCAAGGCTACATAGTTAGACCTTGTCTTAGAAAGAAAGAAAGAAAGAAAGAAAGAAGGGAGGGAGGGAGGGAGGGAGGGAGGGAGGGAGGGAGGGAGGAAGGGAGGGAGGAAGGAAGAAAGAAGAGAAAAGAAGAAGAAAAAATTCAATAGAATGGAGTGCAGCTTAGCTGGAGAGATGGCTCAGTGATTAGTAGAATTGACTGCTCTTCCAGAGGACCCAGGTTCAGTTCCCAGCACACACATGGCAGTTCACAGCTGTCTGTAACTCCAGTTCCAGGGAACCCAATACCCATGGCAAAAAAAAATGCACATAAAATAAAAATAAATCTTCCAGGTGCTGGTGGTACATGCCTTTAACCCTAGCATTTGGGAGGCAGAGGCAGGTGGATAACAGGTGGAGGCCAACCTGGTCTTTAGAGCTAGTTACAGGACAGCCAAGGCTACCCAAAGAAACCCTGTCTCAAAAAACAAAAACGAAATAAAACAAGTCATTTTAAATAAATAAATGCTCAGCTATCATGTGGGAGATTAAAAAAAATACTGCTGAGTACTACTGTCTCTTTGAAGTGGAAATTAACTCTTAGTCCATTTTCTAAATGTGCGCTCTCAGAAGAAGACTCCAGCATTGGGTACTGCTCAGAGCCAATCATACCATTCCTAAGCTTTACAGACATTCAGGATGCCCCATCTTCCCTTGATTATCTTATTTAGTTGCTAGAGCCTTTTCTATAGTACATGCTTGGAGCTTGGATGCTGACCAAGTACTTTGAATCTCATTCATATAATTATGTTTCCTTCTTTGGATCCAGGTATATATTTTGATTGCTTCATTTAGCTTTTTAATTATCTTTGGTAAACATTGAACTAAAGGCTTTGGGCATTATACCATGCAAAGCATGCATTATACCATGGAGATGTAATCCCAAAGCCCTCACCTTAGATTTAAAAGAAAGTTTAATGAGTGACTATATATTTACATATATATGTATAGCTATAGTTATGCAGTTATATAAAGTTATACAGGGGTCCTGAGGAGCTAATGTCTTCATTTATGCAAGCAAACGCTGCCCAGATCATTCCACGGATAATTTCTTACTGAAGTAGCACACGCAGTGTGGAATATTTGAATGCCATACATCAGGATGGATATGTGTTGCAAGGAGGATAGCCCACTTGTTTGTCCTGGCCCCCCGGCTAGTTTAGCCCTGAAATAACCACACAGAAACTGAATTAAATCACTATTTGGCCCATTAGCTCTAGCTTCTTATTGGCTAACTTTTATACTAATTTAACCCATTTCTATCAATCTGTGTATCACCACGTGGCAGTGGCTTACCAGGTAAAATTCAGCATGTTTGCTTCTGGCCGCAGATCCATGGCCTCTCTCTCTGACTCCGCCCTTCTTTTTCCCAGCATTCAGTACTGTCTTCCCTGCCTACCTAAGTTCTGCTCTATCAACCGGCCAAGGCAGTTTCTTTACACATTAATGGTAATGACAGCACACAGAGGGGACTCCCACATCAGGTAGGAGTCATCAAAAGTTAGCCTACTCGATTTCCTCTTTATCTTTATTCTTTAAATATTTGCAACTTGCCCTTAGTTCCATCCCCACCTCATGTTAACAAGACCTTCCATTTCCCTAGCTTTCCAGGATGCCAGAGTTCCAGGGGAAGTCAGGCAAGGGGGTCTGGCAGATGGAAGCAGAAAAGTAAAAAGGCTACAAAGCACTGACACCTGCGGAGAGGATGAAGGAGTTCCATGCAGTCAGACTCCCGGAATGAGTGACTTAGAAGGAAAGACAGAAGATTGGCCGGGTGGAGTGGGAAGTTTCCCAAAATAAAAGCATGAGAACTCGTCCTAAAGTGAGTAGAAAAGGAAAAGCGCTTCCCTGCTCTCTTAGCACTGAAGAGCTGGCAAGGGGAATCCCACGGAAATTGGTGCTGTTCGGTTGACTTTGTTTCTCTTTTGTTAGCCCTCATTTCAAGTTATTAAGCAGCATAGCCCTTATATCCACTGAATACAATTTTTCTCATTGGGCACCCAATCTGGTGGGATGAGAAGAATGGTACTTGGTGGCAAGAAGCCATGGAATGGGACAGGCATAAGCCCACCTCACTCACTGCTTCAGTAACCTTGGAGTTTTCCACACTATCCTGCCACCCCTACTGGACTTGAGACCACGGTAGCCCTGGTAAAGAGAGTTTGTGGTACCGAAGACGGAATCAATCCTGTACCCAATTTCACTGCTTTGTCACCGAGACAACTGCAAATGTTCTAGCAATGAGTGTTCACTATGCCTGTCAGGGCCTATTTATTCTAATTTCTCATCCTAGTCTTGGAAAACTACAAAAGGGACCAATTACCCTCTGAGTTGGTCAGAGCCTCATTTGTACTCAATGAGGAATCACACACAACTTACCAACAGCACAACTGGTGCTGACTATTAACCTGGATCAATAGTCTCAACAGAAAAGGTCAAAGGTCCAATGGGCTCTGGGAACCCCAGATCACATTACTCCCCACCTTGACCAGCTTGACAGACAAGCCCGATTGCTCAGGCTGTTCCCTTTCAGTGGGTTAGCAAAGAACTTCGGAGCTTAAGGCTAACGTTCCTTCCTTACCTTAATGCTACTCTCGAGAGAAAATAATGAGCAAAATAAAAAATAAGATGAAAACTTTCATGGCCGGCTCTGCTTTTATAGAGGAATGAATGTTACTTTGCAAGCTTATTTTAGAGTAATGAGAGATTTGCAAAGTATTTCAAATATGGTATGTAGATGTCTGTATGGCTGATAGAGTGTCATACTCTAGGGGGTGACAAAGTATTCCAAGCCCAGCTTTTGGAGGACTCTTGTTATTGAACAGACATAGAAGCCACCTCACACATCGGAAAACCAAAAACATGTGTGTGTGTGTGTGTACACATATGTATATAAAATATATGTATACAAAAAGCATACATGTGTATAAAAACAGAATTATATATACAAATATAAATTTAAATATATATGCTTCTATATACATGCATATATGTGTATGTGTATAAATGTATATGTTTCTGTTGTGGATATAGACAAATGTATGTATGTGTATATTGATTTACATATGTAACTTAAAACCTCCCTACATTTCTTTTGAAGAGGAGTGATCAGATTTTTTTTAAGATTTATTTATTTATTATGTATACAGTAATCTACCTACATATATCCTATAGATCAGTAGAGGGCATCAAATCTCATTAAAGATGGTTGTGAGCCATCATGTGGTTGCTGGGAATTGAACTCAGGACCTCTGGAAGAGCAGTCGGTGCTCTTAACCTCTGAGCCACCTCTCCAGCCCGTGATCAAATTTTTAAGACAGGGTCTCGCACTGTAGCCCAGGCTGGTCTGGAACTTAGTACATAGCCAAAGATGGCCTAGAACTCACAATAATTTCCTGCTTCTGCCCCACCCATATAGTGCTGGAATTACAGGTATGAGCCACCTTACCTGGCCCTATATTTTTTTAAATTGCTGTTACAACACATTTTTACAGATTTTTGTGCTTTAAAACAATCCAAATTGTGCTAGTCATGGTAGTACAAGCCTTTAACCCCAGCACCCAGGAGAGAGAGACAAGCGATCATTGTGAAACTGATGCCGATCTAGTCCACATAGAGAGTCCTAGGCTAGCCAGGACTACATTGTAACATCCGGTATCAAAACAAATAAACCTACAACCAATCCAAATCAGTTATATTACAATTCTGGGTTTTAAAAGTCTAGCGCAGATCTCATTGCACTGAAATCTGGAGCAAGGTGGGCTGCTTTCTTCCTAGACCTCTGATGACATTTCTTGCCTTACATTTTCCATCTTTAGGGGACTATCTGCATTCCTTCCCTCCTCCAGCTTCAAAGCCAGTGAAGTCTAGTTCCTATGTCTTTAGCTTTCTCCCGGAGCCTTCCTCGTTCTGCTTTCAAGGGTCCTGGGAATCACAACGGGCCTACCCAGATAACCCAGAGTGCTAACCCATCTAACCAAGGTCACTCATTCATAAGTTTTCTTCCACTGTAGCCTTAACTTTCCTCTTCCCAGGTAGCTCAGCATATCTCCAGGTTGTAGGAATTCACAAGCAGACATCCTGGCAGGCCATTATTATTTCTCCCCCTTCCCTCACAACCATCAGAAGGCCTGCTTCTCTCTTTCCGAAGCATCTCACCTAACTTCTTCTGTCTGAAAAGTGACTACTGGGAGAGACCAAGTTTTAATAGATGCTACACAAGCCTCAAAAGAAACCCAACTGCTGACAAGTGAGAATTTCAGTAAATGTATTGTACATGAGACAGATAATTATATTTTAAGCCGGTAATGCCAGCAAACATAATGCAAAACAACGCAGCACAAGTCCTGAGAATTTGGATAGATTGATAGACCTTTTAAAAATCATTTTTAAGGGCAGTTTATTTTCTTCTTCCTTTCCACTGAAGCATACAAAATGTATTCAATAAATATGCAGCAGAAGGACAATCAATCTAATATCAAAGTGACTACAGAGTTAATGCCAGGGCTTGATTTGTGTGCTGGCATTCCAGAATATAGAAGACTGAAGGTCAGAGGCTCTGGAGAAACTCCACATAAAGAAAATCCTTGAGTTACTAGGTATAAAGAAAGAATTGCTTGTGCTATACAAAGGGAGAGATCTAAAATCATAATTACTCGAAAATTCTAAAAATAAGATTGGCAAGATTTGAAGTAAGTTGTATTCCAAACTTCAGAGCTTGCAACATCATAGACATAATCAATATTCATAGTAAGGGTTTGGAACAAATAGGAATACTTTGTTCCTTCAAATTTCTTGGTCTACTTCTAATTACGGAGAGATTAATTACATATATGTTTATGTCACAATATGGAAAGGGTAAATAACAAAAGTCTAGTAGAGATAGGAAATTGTTAAAAACCCATTGTATACCAAGCATGTGCTACATCTCACTTTATTGGACCCTCACAATAATCTGAAAGATATGTGTTATGGAATACTATAACAAAGATTCTAGGAGGAAATTTTACTTAAACTTTCACATCTAAAATTTATAGCTGAGATTTGAACTCAGAAATACTTGCCTCTAAAGATTAGCCATATACCATGCCAACATGCTGACTCCCCAAACAGATATATTAAAAAATGCTTTAAAGTCAGGGGGGTTGTAGCACACACTTTTAATCCTAGCACTTAGGAAGGCAGAGGCAGGCAGATCTCTGTGAGTTTGAGGCCAGCTTGATCTTCAGAGCGAGTTCCAGGAGAGTTACACAAAGAAACCCTGTCTCAAAACAAAACAAAACAAAACAAAACAAAAGTTCTTTGAGCACTACATATAATTATATTAAACAAAGGATGATGTTAATAATATTATTGAATTTTGGCACTAAGAAGAGGTCCTTCTTAATTTAGTCCATAATAAGGACTCAATTGTTCATCTTACAAATCTTTACAGTAGTAAGCAAATGCTCCTTGTTTGGTATTATATGTTTTCAAACTTCTTTTAAGGATTCTTATTCAGCAGGCTTTGCATCTTGGGGGCATTTAACTGCTAATGCTCTACAAATCTGGGCAGCCGAGGAAAACGCAGATGGTCCCATGGAACACAAACCACAGCAACATATGGTATACATTTACTTCTAACAAAGTGTGCTTCTTAACCTCTGGGTGTCCCTTCACCATTCCTTTATAAAGCTACTCATTCCTACGGAAGGTTCAGTTTCCAGAAATGGGGCAACAAGCCCCACATGTGCCGTGTGGCCATTCAGATGGACAGAGCGTGTCTGCATTTAGCACACGCTTCCTGGCAGTCCCTTTGCATCCCTGAACTGCCTCTCCAGACAATAAGCCCCTTGAGGACAAGTGCCACACCTGATATCCTATTTTATTAGTTGCACGAGGCTGAAGAATAATATTATCTGTCATATGCATAATGATGTACATTTTATGAACTGCTTGTGTATGAAGGTCTGCTCCTTACATGTGACAGGATGTCACATGTTCCGGACAACATTCACGGTGACTAAGCAATTAGCTAAAATCATAAATTAGTATATTAAAACCTTCCTCTGGCCATACAAGATTTTTCCCTGCTTATCGTATACCACCTTATTTGCTCTTAAGGTTTTTGGTACAAAGCTCAGTGCTTATTTGTCTTTTTAATAAAGACAACTTGTCTTAAGTACTTAATACACACATGGTAAGGTTCTGTTCTAAGGACTTTCTAAATGTTAACCTGTTCAGTCCTTCTGCTCGCTCCATGAGACAGTTGCTGCGTGTAGCCCCATTCACTCCGAAGGAGACTAAGAGACAGAAAGAGAAACTCACCCAGAATCACAGGGTTGGTCAGCAGCAAGCTTGAATCCTGTGAGTGAGGTTCCTGGGTCTATGTTAACCACTATTCTGCTTGAACAAGAATGAAGGAAGATCCTTGCATGCGAGCAGTGTGTGCAAACAGAAAAGGAAAGGAGAGGAAACAGTGCTTGCTCCTCTCTGTGATTGATTTGCTTGTATTTTTAAATCCTTTACTCATGTGAACAGAACTCCATGTAAGCGCTATACTAAATTTTCATGTGCTGAAGGAATATGCAGAGGTTACCTTCACTGGTATATAAAATGCCCCAAACAAAATGCTTGAAGACTCAACTTTGTTTTAGAATTTGTTTCTTGAATTAGGGACACAAAAAGATTGCCTAGGCACCAGACATGCTATATGCTCATATCCGTAAGTCCTAAGGATTTGCACATTTCTTACATAAGAATATCCCACCCAATATATTTGAGTGTTCATTTTATAGCTGTACACCCGAGCTTCCAAATTATCTAACCCCTTTGTTCCATTCATTTTCGACTACTTTTTCTTCAGGCACAGGGCAAGCACTTGCTTTCAATATAATGTTTAACGCATTTTATGTTTGTATGCTTTTATTTCAATTGTCTCAAAAACATGCTAGCAAACATCCAAACATATTGTAAAGACTTAAAATTCAAAGTGTGTATACATATATCAACAGGAGTTATGAATTATGTATATTCCAAGCCTATATAAATTAGATTTTGAAAAACAAGCATCACAGTAGTCAGGCAGGTCATAATAAGACATTCCATGTGAAATGTAAAAACTACCTTGAATAAATTATCCATAAGTTAACACTCTCATTAGAATGACATATTTGCTATTTCTGGGTTTCAGATGTTGCTTTAATGCATTTTGACTAACTGTTCTAATGGCACATTGAGAAACCATTTTAGGTCTTTCTCCCCACATTAGAATTTGCAGGCTTTATTTATGTTTGAACTAAAATAATATAATGTTTAAAACAATCATCCACTTCCCCATGTAGAAGAACATCATTTTCTTCGGCCCAGAAACACTTAATTAAACCAGGATATGACTTTAGTAATTAGTTTTGCACAGAATGACTCTAAAATTAATAGCCAATTGTAAGACTTTAAAAATTGGGGAACTGACAATCAAAAGTGTCTTAAATGCTTTGTTTATGTGATGAAAAAGGAGTGATCCTTTAATTCCCTGACACACATTAGGCTGATCCCACAGGCTTTCTGTACTGATGTCTAACATAGGCAAGTGCTTGAGGTTATGTAAAATAAATAATCTCGGGATCTTATTGCAAATGTTTGCAATTTATGATGTAAACTGATTTGTGAAGAAAAAACAGGATCCCATGCTGCCGAAGCCAAAATGGCATTTTTTCAGAAATCAAAATAGTCCCGAAATTTGAGCATTGCATTATACTAAAGTATTACCATCTGAGGATCTAAAAAGTTACAATTCTGTAGAGGAGGGGGCAAAATCGATGTGTATCAGTTTAACTCTGAGCATTTTTTTTTAAACTGGGACTCCTGAACTAGAGTCCAACAGTAATCATGTCTTGAGTAAGCCCTTTTGACTTAGCCTATCCACACCCACACCCCCATTACCACCCCAACACGGATTTCTTACTATGGAAAAGTTCGCATTCCACGAAAGATTAAGGTTAGGGGATTCCTTTACTGATAACTGGTTACAATTATTGCATTTTGGCCCAAATAAAATAACATCATTAATAACGGTCCATGTTTAAAATGAAGACGTCACATCCTCAAACCCCCTTCTGGGGAAGTTTCCGAACGCGCGAGGTTTGTGTGTATCTGGCTCACCCAGTTGTCTGCCCAAGAGTTTGGGCTGCAGAGATCGGGAAAATTGGCCCAGAGAGCCTATGTCGGAGCCTGGATCAAAGGCTCTGACCCCAGACAGCTAGGGTGATTGGGTTGTATCCTCCTGAGCCTCAAGAGAGAGGAAGTGGTGGCCGGTGTCTCTGACCTGAGCAGGAACCTTTGACCTTTTTTACCAGACCTAGCTTTCCTCTCCCTCCCTGGCCCTCAGCACTCAGGGTAGGCGGCAACGTGAGCATGGGTGGCACCCAGTGCCCAGCTGGCAGGGACATGCCACCTCTCTTAACCTGTGACTTAGCTCAGGATGCCCTAAAGAATCCACACAGGGTCCCACGCCGCTCCCATGACCCACGTTTGCCTTGTCTGACCTCCACGTTTTCTTGGGGGGGTCAAGAAAACCGCCTTTGACCCGAGGTTAGGATTGTCACTTGAAGCCTGAGGGTTCGGAACCAGGCCGGGCGGGAGCTTCTGGATCTCTCCAAGGCCGCCCAGAGAGAAGGGAGGCGCTGTGGCCAACCTCGACCTTCAACTAGGAGAGACAGAGAGCTGAACGGGGAGGACAAGACCAGTTCCTACTCTGCAGCCTCTGGTAGCTGAGAGACAGACCAACCTCTCTTTCTCCACGCCTAGTCTAGTCTGTGAATAAGCTTCAAAGGCGAGCTGAGTCCCCGAGGAAAGCAGAGCTCCGTAGGGGGTCACTACTATCTGCCAGCTCGTGACACTAGGGGATGCTAGGACATCTGCGACCTCCGCAGAGGGCTCTTCTCTAAGGAGCCAGGCGGGTGCAAGAAAGGCCTGGCTGGGACTGGGCTTCCAGGTCTTTCTTCATCCTCCGCGCAAACACAAGCCCAAACAAACATCCCTCCCCCTTCTCACACACACACACACACACACACACACACACACACACACACACACACACACTGGCAGGGCAGGAGCCCATCTTCAAGTTTATGGAGCATTTGGAAGAGGACGACTGATGCCGAACTGGAGGCGGGTTGGGGGGTGTTGCTTTGTTCCCCGCACTTCCTGCTCGGAGTTGACTTCCAAACCAGCAGCTCCAGGAAGTTAGGCAACCGGGGATCGATTGTTGATAATGCCATATATAACAAACGCAGGGGCAGTTGCGTGATTCCTCTTTTCTATCTCCCCAAATGACCCAAACAAACTTTAAGGGTGAAAGTCTAGCAAGGTGAAGAAGGAGAAAGAAACGTCTTGGGCGGAGGATTCTGTTATTGTTGTTTTTCTAATCTGTTCTTTTTTGTTGATTTAGCATGAGCTGGTCTCCATAGTAGGTATTTAATGTGAGGCGAAAGGGGTTGCTCTAAGGGCTAGGGATCCACAGGGCCACCCTTCTCAGGGTACCCTGATTACCTCACCTAAGAGCAGAGGGAAGCGCTTCTTAACGTGTGTGTGTGTGTGTGTGTGTGTGTGTGTGTGTGTGTAAATATGAGTATATCATCAAAAAGGAAGAAGGAAGAGTATCCCGGATATTTTAATAGTAACAAGAACAAAGATGACGCGAACCCCATCAAATGAAACAATACTATTTTCATTCAATTGATCGCAAAGTGTCTTCGGTTAATAACTTGGCACTTATTTAAATGGTTTAACAGAAGTGGAGCCGAAACATTTTGTATTGACAACACGTCATAACAGCATCTTTTGTTTAAAATAACTTAATACACTAGAAAAAATATGGCAAATATAAATAATTTTGTTTTCATGGAGAACAAATAGTTACAAAGCTCAAACGCATACCGAAGTTCAGTAAGAAGAGCTTTTCCTCTTTCTTGTAAATTAAAAGGGGGGAAAAGCCCTAAGCAGGCTTGCTAGAGAATTTGGACTACAGGTTGCTTAGTCCAAGGTGTCCCTGTTTAAATAGCTACATGAATTGAAACAAATAAAAAGATTACTTGAATGAATACACCTTTGTGAGATAAAATGCAAATGTTGAAAGTCAACCATTAGTTCACACATTATAGCCAAAATAAACTTTGTTCGTGTTTATCAACATATTATACACAAACCTAGTGTCTGTACCTAGCTGGGTGTCGTTTAAGGTGAATTTGACAGGATAGAGAGGGGGGAAATAAAGCATTATCCTCAAACAGGACTTCAAGAAACCAGCAAGGGGAATTCACTAAAAGGGAGGGAACCGACGACACGTCTATCACGATGCACGGCTGTATACCTTCATGGCTTCCTTTGCTCTTTTTCTTTTCCCTGTATTTTGCTAACCGCCTCTCTCTTCTTGGAAGACTCAAGAGTGTGTGTGACTCCCTTCCGACTTTTTCCCTTTGCCCCTTGGGATTAAAGGCCCGACAAATTAGATGTGGATCCACATCCAGACGCTTTCCACACTGAGAACGAAGGTGTAGAGAGTGCACATTGAGTGTGGGAGGGGAGGGGACACCATCAGTGGAATACAAGTAACATGCAAACCAGAATTTACTGTCAGCAGTCTGGACAGTTCTGCCATAATAATTTTTCAGAGGAATCATTGTCTGTGGCATCACTTTTTTTTTTTTGTATTAATGTCCTTATTTTTTTCCTCCTCGTTTTCACCCCGTCTTCCCTCTTCTTGCTCTTCCATACATGGTGTTTTTAAACTCAAAGCATCTGATTCAACGTAAAAGGAGGCCCGCCTCTCTTATCAAATGTCTCATATTAAAGTGAACTTCGCAGAAAAAGGTCAGCTTCAAAACCTGTGAACTTCCCAGCTGCGCATTTTTTTTCATGTTAATTTTTTTTTTTAAATAAGTATACCTCTTCCTTCTGTTTTGCTTTCTTGGACCATTAAAAAAAAACATACATTTTAGTTGGTAAACCCCTCCCCCCTTTCTCTCAAGATTCATCCAGGTTATTTTTCCGTATTTTTATGTACAAAATAATTTTTAGACTTGTTTTGCTTCGTCGTTCTCTTTCTAATTCCAGCCAAATAGCAATAAGAAACAAGCTCCCTTTCTCCTTTTCTCTCTAGTTTGTTCTCTATTCTTTTTGTTTTTGCTCGTTTGTTGTTAGCATGATTTTATTTCAATGTAGGAGTCCACCGCCGCAGTCTTGCCGCTATCCACTTCTCACTGTTCCCACACTCCTTTGTCCAGTCTCTAACCAGACTTATCCAAACCCGCTCCTACAAAGCCGAATTTTAGTCCCAAGAGCCCCTGGGCTGGTGGCCCTCGTGGGATCCCGGGTCCAACGCAGAGTCCGGCCCTGGGAATCCAGGGTGCAGAAAGAAACCGGAGGCAGTCAGCGGGGAAGGGGCGGGCCTAGGCGGTCCGAAGCGGGTGCGGGAGAAGCAGCCGATCGCGGGAGGGCGTGCGGGGTCGCGCCGCTCGGGAGGCTCCAGCGACCGTGGCGCCGGCGTCGGCGTCACAGGCCCAGGGCGGCCGCGTGCTTTTTAGCTTTTAGTCTGAGATCTGCGATGCTGGAGTTCTTGCTGGTGGTCTTGGCGGCGGCGGCAGCAGCCACTACCGAGGCGGCGGAGGCCGAGTCCGCGGCCAGCGTGGCCAGCGGCAGTCCGAAGGGCGGTGCCGGGAACATCATGTAAGGCGCGTGCGCGGCCAGGTGCGGATGCAGGTGGTGGTGCGCGTGCGCCACGGCGCTGTCCAGCTGCAGCTGCGCCTGAACCTGAAAGGACAAGGGCGTCACGTTGCAATGACTATCCTAGGGTAACAACAGAATAGAAACAGAACATTAACGGCGTCCAACTTGGCTATGGGGAGAATTGGGGTGCGCGACAGGGAAGCTACATTTTGCTAAACATCCGTTTGGAGAAGGGTATTATAGGTTTTGGTTTTTGCTAAATCTGGGGCACCCCATCACTACCCCCAGGTCATTAAGAACATGTTTGTTTGGGTTCCTCATCCCTGTCTGCAGGAATGTTGTGGCCCCTTCGGGGACTTGATGGCTGATTGGACCTTGATATGGTACCCATGCAACACCACCTCAACTTAGCGATATCTTGAAAAGGTTGGGTTTAAGGACTGTTACCCTCCTCCTGTCTCTGTCACAAACACCTTTGGGCACACTACTAAAATAAAGTACATAACTTTTTCTTGCCACTTAGGGACGGTCTTGCATCTGCAGGTCTCAACTTTTCCTGAGGATCCTGTTTCAATGCTGATCCTAAGTCAGCAGGTCTTGTCCAGGCTGATTCGACTGACCTGAAGATCTCTACCTTCTGAGTAGGGCCAGTGTCTTAGTAAGTTCTACCTGTCCCACAACTCTCCTCATTTCAAATGGCTTCCCATCAGGGTCCAAGCGTCTTCTAGTGAGGTGTAGAAACTCAGCTCTCTCTAATTCTAATTCTCCATAGGTGGGTATCACCTGGAGTCTCCCAGCCCAGGTTACTGGTGATGGAGAACTCATCTCTGGCATTACAGCCTTGGTGAGCAGGGATGCCTGCTGAAGATGGGGAAGGTCAGAGAGTGGCAAGAAAAGCATTTTGCCCTCGGGCTTCGAGAGTGGGGAGTTCAGAACACTGGGATTTCCCTGGACTAAATCATTGCTGCAGGCTTTCCTTTAAAAAAGTTGTTCTAAAGGTCAACTTTTTTTTTTTTTTAATGGCTCAGAAAGGGAAAGGGATAGCTGAGGTAGGGCAGCCAGCCCTGGAAGACCAAGTTTTCCCTCTCTATCAGAGAGGACAGTTTTTTGAAGATAAATCTGAATTGGGAATAGCTGTGTTTATTTGTCTTCTGCCAGAGACCCTGAATGTGACTGGGAGTAGAAGACACCTAGCAAGAATATTTTGAGGATTGCTTTCAAAACACCTTTGGAGCGGCCTCTGTATTTGATTTGATGAAATCCTCATCAAAGGTTGCTCCTTCTACTCCCCAAGTGTAATCTTAAATGCATTTTTTAAAGGACAGGTTACTGCCTTCAGGCTCCTTCGGGGGGGTCCCCATGAAAACAGAGAGCGCTGAGTATTCGAGGCCATGACACTGTATAGGTTTTTAAAGGAGAGTGGGACCATTATATAGTCTTGAAATGGGTTCTTCAACTGAATGGATATTGAGGCTCAGAGACAGGGTCTGTTCAACAGTTCAAACGAACATCCAGGCCTTTTTACATTTAAAAACAGCTTGAAGCTAGGTCGTACTTGCCTGCTGGAATGGCATCCTTAAAGCGCCTACGTTGACGTAAGGTGCAACTCTACAAGCTTCAAACTGGCTAGCGGCCCCTATAAGGACACCTATAAAAAAAAAACAACAACAACAACAAGGGAAATGAAACAGAAGAGGTGAGGCCAACATTTCTTGTCAAAATCCCCAAGGTGCCAAGTGATATAGCAAGATAGAACCGATTCTAGTGGGAATGGGCTGTCATTTTTTTTTCTTCTAAATTGCTGCTATGAATGAAATAAGTTGCAGCGGGTCTCGAAGCAGTAGGACTTCCATTAAGTGTTCAGAAATTTCGCTTAAGTCAAGTCCTATCGGTATCCCTAAGATGTTTTTGTCTTTGTTAGTGCGATACCCCTCCACGCCCCACTTTTACTTACTAATAAAATGCACGATAAGATATACCTTTATGGAGCTGATTCTCCTGTTTTCTACACTTAGCTCTTCGATTTTGAAACCAGACCTACAAGTTGAGAGAGAGAGAGAGAGAGAGAGAGAGAGAGAGAAGAAAAAACACATAAAACTCAATGATTCAAAACATCTTCACGTCTTAAATTATAGTTGTGCAATGAAAAAGAAGTAGTGTTTAGGTCAATCTTGGGAGCAAGTTTTAAGTCATACAAAACAGCCCCAATTTCCAAAACGAGAAATGTAGATAAAGTATAAAATAGAAAGACTTCCTAGACTCCTTGTAAGATAAATTGTTCCTTGATAAATTACTATTAGTTCCGGTTTCATCTTTCCACATTACAGAGTCCCAGGGGCCTAAAACACTCCCTGGTACCTGACACCATGTGATAATGGGTTTAAATGTTTACCCAGTTAAGACCCAAGAAGAATGGACTCAGTAATAGCCTGTAATATTAATTAGTTTCATCTCGAAGAAAAACCCAAACAGTACAGCAAATAATGACTCTTATTTTGGTGGGGGGAGGGATATGCAGGGGAGGGGAGGTAATTAGTGTCATATAAGCCTTACTACAAAGAAGTTTAGAATTTCCCTGTCCTTCTGTGCGCAGAGTGTAACACAGTGGCAGAATAATTGTGCCATTATCATGATAATCTAATTTGCTTCTATAGAAAAAGCCACTGCCTGCAGTTAGGACAGTAGGAAAGATTCCAGAAAATAGCTCCTCTAACTTAAATGAAAGTATGAGGGGGAAAAAAAGAGCAGTAATAAAGTTCATTAAAAGAAAAACACAAGTGTGCCACAGACAGGGGAGGTGGGGTATGAACCAAGTAATCCCTGGATACTGGACATGGTGTTCTTAAATAACTTCCCAACTTTTCAAGTCAATGTGATTTTTAAATTTTTTTTAAAAAAATTCAAATAAGGCTTGCTTTTTAATACTCCAGTTCCAATAACACAGAATATTGATCAATTCACAAATTAATGTTTTTTAAAAAGCCATAAGAGGAAAATATTGCTTCAGAGCCTTTTCTGGTAAGTTTTTGAAACCAAGTGCCACTGTCAATATAAATCTTCAAAAATTCTCCTGATATTGAGTATAATAGAAGGGTGGATTTCATGCCAGGGTGGCACCCTTTGTGTGACTCACATGGCCTGAGGCTTCTTGACTCTTTTTCCCCCTAGAAGAGTTGGAATGGAGATACTATTACTCAGGGCTGCAATAATTATCACGGTTTTAAGGGGTTGCGGAGTCTCTAGAGAGCTCAGCGCAGGCTGCAAAGCAGAACAGGCTTAAAAAGGAAGGCTTCAGGATTGACGTCGTGATGACCAAGGAGGCCTATTATTATTTTTCCTGTGTCCACGTTACTGCTCTGTTTTTTTCCCCCTGATCCTATTACAAGATGCGGGGAAGCCCCATAAGAATTGCGCATAGTTCCTTACAGATGGTGGTCTCGCTGCCTAGAGACCCAGGGAGTATCTGTTACAGCGATACTTTGTAACAGCTGCAGATGTTCTAGGCTAAAACTGCTCCATGTGTTCAAACAAATAATGACCATCATTTTCCCCCAATTTTATTATTTGAGCGGAAATACAATCTGAAACGTTTAAATTTGTTCCCCATAAAGCTGGAAGGATATGTACGTGTGTTTGTAATTCCACCTTTAGATTATCCTTAACCTCACTTTTTGGTTTTACATTCACCTAAACAACCAATAATGGAAAAAGGTGCAATTCTGACTTCACGTTATATGAGCATTTTCTGAAGGTTAGGTTTTGTAAATATCAATAATAAGATGTGTACGTTGCTTTAAAAATGAAGTTTTCATAGGTTTAGGTTCTTAGTGTTGGTAAAGTGAAGGAACAAAGGGTGGCCAAATACATTCGGTGTACTCTGTTTCACACCCGGTTAGAGATCGACCCGCTAACAGACACTGTAAATTTTTGCACTTAACAGATGCTAATTTTCTTTATAGTCCGTACATCTATAAACCTAATTGGTATATCCGTTTGGCAAACCCAAGACCCTCAACGAAACCCAACTCCAGAGAGCAAAATACTCGTTGTAACTTTCAAGGCTTCAGAGATAAAACGTTTTCTGTGGGATTTTTTTTTAAGGCTTATAAAAGTAGGCCCATTAGGATTAAACCACATTAAAGACAGCACGAGGCGAGGGGGGTGTGGTTAATAGAAACTCTGGGAGCAAGCCCAGCGCAGCTTTCTTCTTCGGCGAACATGTGTTGGCTTAGGGGTGAAAGGGGCTTACGGGATCAAAATCCATTTTAGAAACTAAGAAATCTAGCAAAGATATCCTTCTCCTCCCCCCCCCCGCCTCCCCCCTCCACTTTCTCATCTCACACCAGACACCTGCACCAGCAGCCTACGTGTTTCCCCTAAGCTGCCTGCAAACCCTAGGTGCGGGGCTCTAGCTTTCAGAGCCCAGCCTCCGTCTGCTCGCAGTGGGGTACCTGTACTCGGGCCTCAGACAGCCCCAGTCGCTGGCTCAGTTCCTCGCGCATGAACGCGTCTGGATAGTGGGTCTCATCGAAAAGCCGCTCCAGCTCGTTGAGTTGTTCCAGGGTAAAATTCGTTCGACTTCGCCTCTGCTTGATTTTGGTCTGGCCTTCGTCCTCCATCCCTTTCGCATCGTCTTTGCGATCCTTCAGTTCGGGGGACACTGGAGAGGGCACCACGGAAGGACCACACGTGCGTCGGAGCAGGCACCAACACACACACACACACACACACACACACACACACACACACACACACACGGACAAAAACAATAAGACAAGCCGGTTACCAGATTTGTCCAAAGGAAGGCTAGAGACTCCTAACACCTGGAGTGGGGATCCCCATGAAGACTCGGTGAGAGACCCGCAAAGTCACGTCTCTACGGCTGCCTGGGGACAGGGTGGGCTTGTAGCCACCCAACGCAAGTAGTCTCAGCTCAATCTATCCCTACGTACACCCTTCCCTTCTTCTGCCAACAACAAACGCATTCCTGACCCTCTGGCACTCACTGCCCCATGCACTCACGGAAATCAAAAGCGTTGCGCCGGCCTCTCGCAGAGCGCGGTCTTGGTTAAAGGGCGCGGCAAGGCCACGCAATGGCCTCGCAAACCAGCCATCCCCAGAGGGCTGTTCCACTGTCCCGCCAGCTTCTGCTGCCTCTGGCCCTTTGCCTCCCGCAAACTTGCTGGTCTAATTTAGGAACAACTGGGCTGGCTGAAAGGTCGCAGCGGGAAAACGAGACACTGGGACTGCGAGGCGCAGAAAGCCACGTCCCCGCGCGCACAAGGACTCGGACCAGACCCTTAGGGATGCTTCCATCGGCAGCTAGACTGTCCCTGTACTCCCTGCCAGACCCGGGTCGAATTGGCACAGGCAACCCCGCCATGTTGGCGGCCTGAAGGACTGGCCGCCCACGCTGGGCCAGAAGGGTACAGGCGGCAAACCAGACTGACTCTGGTGGTCAGCAAAACCCACCCTGTACATCTGTCCTCTCCTTCTCCCTCCCCGGTGGAAACCAAAGCTGGACCCTAAAGGCTTAAACCCACTGAGATCAACAGGTTCAAGAACATTCCTCGGCTTCTATTGGCTGTTAAAACCTTTTCATGCATCCAGCAGCTTGGATGTTTAATAAAATATGCAATTTTTTGCACACATCCATTGCTACTTTGCGACCTTTTCCTTCCACGTAAAAGATAGGAGCTCTGTCAGTTTGAGCAAACGGAGTCATAGGAGGGATGATATGCTTGTATGCCAAAGGGCACCGATGCGGAGTGCCAAAGTCAGGCCCATATCAATATAAGGTCCGCCTAACCTTCATCCTCTGTGCCTGATTTGGAGTCTGGTGTCCAGTGTCAAAGCTAAGTTTAGATAGTAGAGTCTGTTTGCGATTCCTCCCAACCCAGGATCCGGAACAACAAGGAAAAAGAAAAATCACGTCTGGAAAGAGCCAAGCTACAAAGAAATTAACACTTGCCCTGAGCTTGGAAGTCAACAACCCCAGGAATCATCCAGGCTTCAGACCTTGTGGTTGGTGGGCTATCTAACCCACGTCCCTGAGCTGCGAACCCTGAGGGGTTACTCTCGGCCCTTTTATAGCTATCCTGTCACTTTCTAAATTAAGGAGGACATGGTCCCGGAACTGGAAGAAGATGAACCGCCACATCGCGCCCCAGTCTGGCTTTCTTTACCGTAATCTTATTTGTTGCCTGTATTTCTGCTGCTCAGTTTGTGGACGTTTGTCCTTCCTTCAGGAAGGAAGTAGATAAGGTCACAGCAAACAATAGGGGGTCAATTCAATAGGAAAATACTCTCGCTAACATGCTAACATCGTAGTAGTAAAATTTAAACAGGAACACATATTCCTCAGATGAGAAGAGGAAGGCTTTTGTCTGTTGTCACCCACAGAGCAGATACCCCTCAAAGTTTAGGGGCTTCAAAGGGAAACAAGTCCAAATTTCAAGTTGATTAATAGACTTAATATAATGTCTCTTTCGCCCCCGACTTTCCACTTAATGGCCTAAACAGGAACAGACCGTGTTATAAACAAGCTAATTGCTTGCTTAAATTTGTGATTCTACGCATGCCACATATTTCCTTAATTGGAAAAATATGGCAGCACACCAGTTACTGCAGTACTGAGTGCTAAATTAATTTTTAACTTCGAATTGATAGACGCTTTGCCGTTTGATAAAGCCGTTTTCTAGCACTGCAGGCTCCAAAAGATACCCTCACCAACACACACACACACACACACACACACACACACACACACACACACACACTCCTAAAGTACTGCAGGATTCTAGGCAGTAAAGAAATTCTGTCTATAGTGCACCCCCACCCCCACCCCTAGTACACCCCACAGACTCCACTGACAGAAATTCAGCTTGGCCTGGACCTCTGGCTGCCTTCTACCTCAACAGTTCAACGAGAATGCGAGGTTTGGTTCCCAAGATTCAAAGATTTAGGGGGCTTTGCAGAGTTATAGGGGTTTTGGTGGCAGCTCTAAAGAAGGGGCAACCTACTGTGGTTCTTCTCTTTCTCTCCCACCCCCCCTCTCCTCTAGGCCTAGGAAAGGGGTTCGGGCAAACTCGGGACTACACGCTCTTCACAACTGGCCTCCTGGTGAGCTCCTTGCCGCACCCCCTCTCTCAGAGGGCCACGCAAACTTCCTTGTCCCGCAGCGCGGGCCCCATCCTCCCGCTCGCGAAAAAATGCTTTTCGGTGCAACCGGAGCAACAGCGAAGGATGCGCACAACCCCAAGTCCTCCCACACGCGAGGACCCCACCCACGACTGAGCAGTCTGGCCTCCTACCCCTTCACTATTCCTGTCGCTTCTAAAGCTGTGGTCCAGGGCCCTCTGCTCTGCCGCCCTCCTCCCGGTTGGGCCCCGGGTCCTCTCTCGCCTGCAGGACAGGGGAAAGCGGGAAGGGGAACCGCGACCGGGGGCAGGCCATTACCATCCGTCAGCCGCGGGCTGCCCGGCTCCCTGCTCCGCTCCGCGGCTCCCATGTCCAGCTCCCGGACGGGAGAGCGCCCTCCTCCAGCTCCTCCGCCTGCTCCTCCTCCTCCAGCACCTCCTCCGCCTCCTCCGCCTCCGCCTCCGCCTCCTCCCGCGCCGCCGCCTCCGCCGGCCGCCCGGACTGCCGGGCTGCTGCGGTCGTCACGGCCCGGCTCGATGCAGCCCGGTTCCTTGGCCCCACGCAGCGGCCCGCTCTCCAGCACCTCCCGGTACGTGATGGCCTCTTTCTTCTCCTTCACTTTCTGGTCAAAAGACTTGGAGACGAACGCTGTAAGTTCTTCCATCGCGGCCGCTGCCGGTCAGCCTCGCGCTCAAGCTCTCCCTGCCGAGCCCCGCTCTTTTTTTCCTCCTTCTTTTTTTACTGCTCCAACCCCCCCAATAATAACACATCAATGGGGCAGGGGGTGGGGGAGGAGAGGGAGGAGGAGGAAGAAGAAGAAAAAGAGGAGAAGAAAGAAGAGAAGTAGAAGGAGAAAAAGAAGTAAGAGGAGGAGGAGGAGGAGGAGGAGGAGGACGAAGCGGAGGAGGGGAGAGGGGGGACAGGGGGGAGGAGGGAAGGGGCGGGGGCCGCCAGAGGGAAATGGGAACTGATGCTTCCCTGCCGGAGCGCGCGTGTTCAATGTTAAGATCTTTGACAATTCTTCCTGCGGAGAGTTCAGATCTGATAGCGACGCAGCTCTTGAAGTCTCACTATTTATACTTCCTAAAGGCGGCCCCTTGTTCTGAGTAAATTACCTCCCCTCGCAACTCTGAGTGAACCCCTTCGCGGGTAGCAGGAGCGCCACTACCTGGGGTGGGGAGGAGAGGGAGTGAGGAAGAGAGAGAGAGAGAGAGAGAGAGAGAGAGAGAGAGAGAGAGAGAGAGAGAGAGAGAGAGAGAAGAAAAAGGGAGAGAGAGGGAGAGAGGGAGAGGGAGAGAGAGAGAGAGAGAGAGAGAGAGAGAGAGAGAGAGAGAGAGAGAGAGAGAATATGAATATGAATGCGAATATTGAGGATGGAGGATCCAGGCAGGAGTCCACCGGGTTGGAGTGGGAGGGCAAGCAGGGGACCAGAGGGGGCGGGGAGAGGAGGCAGGTCCTGGCGGTTGGGTTTTCTGATAGCCTCTGCCGCGGTGCTCTTGGCCATTAATCCAGGATTGACAAGAATCCCTAATTAATTTAATTAAGCGTGGATTTTGCGTTGGTGTCACGACTTAGTAAAACACTGGGGATCTGGATAGACTTCTCGGAGGCGGGGCCAAGAGAAAACGGACAAGTGCACTGCAATCCGAGTCGGTGGGTATCTTCAGAGAGTATCCAACCTTACAGCCTCTCTCCGGGGTGGGCACCCCAACTGCTCGACCCTACACTGATGACCCCTGGTCTCCGGCCCGGCATCGGGCGCTCCGCTCTCCGATTAAAAGGCCCAGCAATCACTCCAGCATTCCGGTTCCACACCCCTTCTTCCTTGAGGCCGCTGCAGCTGCACAACTGGGCATCCTGGCTTCACGTGCCTGCTGTGAGCAGGGCTTCGCTACAGCTCCTTGGACTCCTATACCTTCTTTTTAGGATCTTTCTGACCGGCAGCCAGCCTACCGAGTGCCGGTCCCTGTAATTCACCCTATTACTCGCTCCTCGGAGTCAAAGCTGACTCCCATGAAGACATTTCCCGCTACAAGGGGTTGGTCTATTTAACTTGTTTCCTGAACAGTTGCTCCCCTGCCAGATCCGCTTTTAAGGTGTTTTCTTAGAGCCGGGTCAGGCGCAGTTTCATTTCGTTTCCTCTCTGAGGTCTCAAGATTCTTATTCTTTTTCTTTACAACTCCCTGCACCATGTCCTTAATTGTTTAGCACCCTGGGAAGCATTTCCTAATTTGAAAAACAAAGGATTATCACTTTTTCAGTTCTGCGGAAAAAATTACCGACGTTAATTGTCGCTCGGCTAATTTTTATTTACCGTGGACCGTGGAAAAAGACTTACTCTTCTGAGGGGGGGGGGGAAACAGCTCTCTTTCTCTCTGATTCATAACTTAAAAATTATATTTTTGACTCATTTTATGGAAATTATTTGTTATATAGGGGGAACACGCCTGTGTCCTGCAGACAGGGCTTTCTGTGAGATTTTTAGCTATGCAAATACTTGTTTATGCGTACAAAGGACTATTTACATATGAAAAGTTATATTTACTTGAATGTGTAAACAAATATACCTCTTTAAGTGCGGGTTTGGGGGGGCACTTAAGCCCTAAAATATTAATGAGGTTTTTCGGATGTTAAAAGATAACGTTTTCATTATCTTGGATCTAGTACTCCGTAAAAATGAAAGCAGTTCAGACCATTAATATGTATGTCTTCTGCTTACTGGTTAGAACAGCAAACTTAGCAAATAATTCGAGAAGTCCCATCCAAACAACCTGAAACATTTGTAAAGAGGGCACATAAACGGTTTCTCAAGTAAGTGTGGATTGAAGACTTTATATAACTTCCTGTAATACTAAATACGCCGCAGACCACACTGCACATTTAAGGGAGATAAAAATAAAGCTGATTAGAAATGCTGCTGTACTTTGTCTCTGGCGTTATCTTTCCTTCTGAAGACATTTCCTTTTCTGCTTTTAGGACAAACGCTTCCCTTTATACTATCAACAGCACTAACACCGATGAAGTCCACGAGCACTTGGTTTTATTATTCCACAAAACTCAAAAACTACACTTTCTAAGTTATAGGAATTTAGGAACAATGCCACAGTGAACGTTGGTCTACTATCTGTAACACTGTAATTCTAATAAGAGAGTAGAATAATCACACAATTTCAGTCTTTTGTGAAACTGTTTTTAAAAAGCTTATATAGCAGGATGATCAGTAACGGGATCTGCTAATTTAGTATGCTGTTCCAGTAGCCCTCAAGCTGAATCATGAAATGTATATTCACAAACACCTCCCAAATAACTGCTGCTAAAAGCTTGATAAGGCATTAGGTGACCCTCTAGATACTTCTTTATCCCTTTAAACACATGACTTCAACCCAAACTCTTATGCCATCTTCTGAGCTGGAAGAAAAGAGGACCACTTTAAAGGTAACCAGAGAAGGCTCAGACAAAACTGTTGTGTAATTTGATCCAACAGATTTCTTCTTTATTTCATCTTCTGGACTCATTTTAACTATAGGGATGGTAGATGAAGCAATGATAAATCTCCAGAGTCTGGCTATGGAGCCCTATTTGCATAAAAGACATTTAATTTAAAATTTTATTAGTGTGTAATTGTACAGATAGGTTTCATTCTTGAATTTTCCATATATGATACAATAAACCTCTTCTATTAGCCTCTTATACCCTCCTGCCCCCTTCCCTTCCACATCCCTAATAGTTCCTCTGTTAGGAAGTTTCAGTTTTAAGAAGTCCAAAGTTTTGAAATCATATTAATAAGCACTATTAATTTTGTTTCACTAAAGAGCAAATATTTTCCCGAGATAAGACATTTCAAAAACCAGTTTTGAAAAGAAAAAAATATGGAGGTTAAAACTCAGCTGACAGCATATGCACCGATATAAACAAAAGAAAACAACAAAAAAATCTGGACCCCAAGAGTTCTCCCAGCTCTTGAATTATTTATATATATATATATATATATATATATATATATATATATATATATAAAGCATGTAGTGTTGCAGTTACATTTTAAAATGGTCCCTCAAAACTGGTTAGTTAAGGTACAGCTATTTTCCAGGAATAGATCTATATTGGAGGTGATTTGCATCTCAAATGTCTGTGGAAATCTGTACCTTGGTATCTAGTTAAAGGTCGGCAGGAACTCAGGCTGATATTTTATGTATTTCCTTAGCTTTGCTTCCTTATACTAAATAGTGAAAAACAATTTTCACACAAGGAAAATATGCTATGGACTACAGGAAATGTTTCATGACTTTAATTTCGGTCACTGAAGCTTTTGATAAATGTACATAGTTGATTTCTGTTCTAGAAGAAACTTCTCGCATCGGGCAGATTTCTTCCCTCTATCCAACGGTTACTTTAATATTAGAACTAATTTGCGTCCATCCGTGAATGCCTTCACCTTCACGGTAGACCCCCCCTTCCCCACCGACTTTTAATGTATTTTTGCAAATAAATCATTACAATTTAATCATGCACGACTCTATGCAGACACATTCCATGATTTATTATTGTTGGGCGAATTTCGACGTCGCTTAACAGGAACTAACCAATTTTGCTCCGCGCGAATGTCTTAAACATAACTTCCCACGATGTAGATGTTTACTGATTATCTGTGACGATAGCGACGATTACTAAGGCAGTAACATCCCATAGTCCCCACCTTTATTGCTTTTTGGGAACAAGAAAATCCAATTATGCAAACACGCGAAACAAACATTAAACAAAAAATTGGCGGCATGACAATCCACTCGCTCGGCATTCCTGGTGGCCTAGCGGCCTGCATCGACGCACTCGGCAGCTCGGCTGACGCTGCCTGGCGCTGGAACCAGGAAGGCGCTGAGCTTAAACTGAAGCAAGTTCTGAGGACGCCGGTGGCGCCGCGGTTAGAAGAGGGGGTTCCAGGTCCCCGCGCCCGGAGGTGCGAGCCCGAAGGTCGACCCAGGTGATGCCGGCGTCCAGAGCTTGGGGGCGGCTCCCGCGAAGGAGGCGCCCGGAGGCCCCGCTCGGCGTGAGGCGGCGTGGGGCCTGGCGCAGTCAGTGGCCGAGGCCGGGCCGGGGCCCGCGGCGTGCGGAGTGGAACCGTGCGCGCATGCGCCTCGCACCTGGTCCCGGGCACGCTTGCTGGTCCCGGGCACGCGGGCCGCGGGAGTGGGCGGTCGCGGGTGGCGAGAGGCCGCGGGCTTCGGGCTCGGCTTACGGGCTGGAGGTGGTGTTGAGAGTTGGTTCCCATTCCTCCGGTCCTGGGTCTCGATCGCCCGCCGTTCTGGGGTTTCCCAGGGTCCTATCCCGGTTCACTCTCACCTCCTCCAGGTAGTTGAAGCGAGGGGGAGGCTAAATCTAATGAGCACTCGGTCCCCACCCTCCGACCTGTCTAACCCTAGTTGACCTGAGAGATGGCACAAGGTCAAACAGATCTTCCTGTCGTGAAATACATCACTTTAAGCGTTCTGTAAATTTCTTTTGACGTCAGGACTTTTGGTCATGTGACCAGATGACCACCCTTGAACTCTACTTTTCTGAGCAGTGAAAATGTGTGTTACCTGTCCTAGATTTTAGGTTATGAGTCATGTAATTTCTGAGTTGTATTTTTAAATGCTATTGAAACAAAATCTATACTCGCCAGTAGCCGAGCTCTGTTCCCACGAAGAAGTAGGCTGTTAAAAGCATTCACGTATCATCTGTTGGCTTATGAAGGGATTCGAATTGTCATCTTTGAACTTGCATGTAAAAGCTCCCAGTGAAGGAGCTATGTGGAGTTTTCAGGTTTTAAGGAGTGGAGCGGATGTGACAGGTTCAACCTTGTGGGAAAACGAGGTCTCCTTTGAGAGCCCCCTCTAGTTAGAGTTTATGAATATTCACTTTCTCTGCAGACAAAGGCGATTTCTTGCTAGGTGGTAACACTTTATTACTGTATGTTCAATAAGAGGGCTAAGAATGTCTGAAGTGGGAAAAAGACAAAGGCAGCTGGCGCATGTCTGTTGATTGGCCTTGCTGACCCAGACTTGACATATTCAGCATTGGGACAGAATTGCTCATCATCAGGTTGTGGTAGGGCATTGATAACTCTCTTTTTCTGGTTGCACTTTCAGACCACAGGAGGGAATCCTATGATTTGTTAGTTTAAAAAGAGACGCTAATCTCCGGAATTTTGATGTTGTTGGTATTGCAATAGGAGTATGTCATTTTTGTATTGAAAATAAAGTTGTTTTCATACAATATATTCTGATCACAGTTTCCCCTCACCTCCCAGATCCTCCCCACCCAACTCCATGCCTTCTTTTTCTCTCTCTAAGAAAACAGGCAAATAAAGAGACAAATGAGAATGATACAGAATGAATAAACGAGAAAAAAAGAAAAAAAAGCCAAGAACATGAGAAATACATATACACACAGAGACACATACAAACCCCATAAAAATTCAAAATTGGAAACCATAATATATAAGCAAAAGACCAGTATGGTTAAAAAATTGCCTAAACAAAGCAGTATGAGACAAAATCTCCAAGAAGACCTTTGTGCTTATTTTGTGTTGGTCATCAGTGGACATGGGGCCTGCCTTTCGCTGGTTTGTATGCCCAGTGAGACCCCCCTGGAGAGCTAAGTTTTCCTTCGGAGCAGTTGTCAGTTGGAGATAGCTTCTTGGCTGGAGCTGGACCCTGTGCAGCACTGCAGGATTTGTGCAGGCCCTGTGCATGATGCCGCAGCCTCTGAGTTCTTATGTGTGTCGGTCCTAGCGGGTGTTTTGACCGAATTCTTTCTTTTGAATTTTGCTTTGTTATGTCTGAAGTTTATCTCTGTTCTTTTAATTCCTTTGCTTTGTGTGGTTCTCTGCTTTTTTTTGGATTACATAGTATGTTAAATAGTGTCCACTCCATTTTTACTTGCTGTTCTGTTTTTTTCCAGTGTGTCCAGCAGCCCAGGTTGACCTTGAACTTGCTATGTAGTCTAAAACGTATCTTGCCTCTACTGACCAAGTGATGAGATTGTAAGCATGTGTTCACCCATTTTACTGTTTCTACCTTTTACTGAGGAAGGGGCATGTACCCGGGATCAAAGATTGTATTTTTATTTTTAATGAAATACTATGGCAGAGGACTTAGAAATTGTCATGTCCTCCGCGAACCTTTGTTCTTTTAAACAAATTGCCTGCTTTCTGAAACAAAATAACTGCTTCTTTATCCTTATTAAGGACATGTGCCTTAAAGTTCTCTATTATTAAATGGTCACATCTTGACTTTATATTTTCAATCAGCCACTTGAACTTTACAATAAAACATTTTAAATTGTTGTCTTGTGGTCATTACCTGTCATGGCTTCACTTCTATAGAAAGAGTAATTGAGTCCAGGGAGCTGAAACCAGGAAGAACTAGAGAAGAGGAGAAAACCAAGAGCTTGCTGTATGGAGCTTTGCTACTTTGCGGAGTTTGCTGAAAAATTATGCTCAGTTCGTCGCTGCCGAATGATAGGACCGTTTCCATGCGTTCACCTCGCCAATAGAGTCAAGTGTAGAAACTCTTCCTTTCTACAGGGGCGCAGTATAAGGCGATGGCATGGCTAGAATGAGCGAGACTGTTCAGTTACATGCAACATTACTTTTCTCCTTGTCTTGACAAACGCCCGACAGAAGCACATCACAGAGGAGAGGGCATGCTCTGCTGCACGGTTTGCAGGTACAGCCTGTCGTGGGGAAGTCATGGCAGCAGCAGCCTGAGCACATTGTGTCTACAGTCCCTAAGGAGTACACACGCTTAACGCACTTCTCCATTTTATCCTCAGGATACTAGCCCCAGTTCTGGTTCCTCCCTAAACCTTTCCGGAAACACCCTGTTACACACACCCAAAAGTGTTTCCATGGTGATTCCAGATTCTGTAAGGTTGACCATGAAAATTAACCCTCACCTTTGCTAAGGACATAGAGTGGTGTGTTGGGAACTGCGTACCTGCCAGTTATAGAGAAAACCTTTTTGTAGTCTCCCTCTGATTTTTCTATTCATGTGTGACATCATTTGTCATTAGAATAAAGAAAAATTTATACCCACTTGCTATGTTTTGATTTTTGGTTACCAAAAGATATATGGCCAACTGGTTGCCCATCTTTGTTTTTTGTTTTTTCTTTTTCTTCATCTTTATGCTTTACTAGGGAATTAATTAAGCAAGAAGGAATAGAGAATGGAAATGCATGCAGAAAATTTAAGACAGTGCTTCTCAAATTTTTAGGCTTAAGAACCTTTCATACTCTTACAAATTGTTGAGGATACTCCTTAACTTTTATTTGTGTTTTCTATAAACATTTACCTTACTTCTAAACAAAGTTGTAAGCTTCATATAAATTAGCTTAAAATAATAAACATGGTAACAAAATTTAATATGAAAAATAGTTATATTTTCAAAAACAAACCTTGAGAAAGCAGGATTATTTTCTAGTTTTGCAAGTATCTGATGTCTGGCTTGCTTGAAGACAACTGTATTATATTTATTTCTTCATTCAACTTACTGAGAAGTTAAAATGTTTTTAAATTTCCTGAAGGTTGGTTTTAATGTGGTATTTGAAACCATATCACTGAACTTTTTTGTATTATTAATCTTTATTGAATTAAAATCTTTTTGTTTTGCACTTGAATGAATCTAAGGATGATTTTTGTGACATTATGCCTTGACAATTGGAAAATACTGGTTTACTGAATTAGATATATCTTTCAAATGTTGGCACCCTTTACTGTATAACTTTCATGTGTATTAATATTGCCATTGATCTTAGAAAAGAAACAGTCTGAGAACTAGGCAGATGCAAATGATCCAAAATTCAAATCTTTTAGTTAAGAGCAGACATTTATGATTGGTGACAGGTATTGTTAATTTCCTTGAGGTAAAAGTTCATTTTCATTCAGTCTGAGAAAAAGGCTGCCAAATAACCAAGGCTGAGTGATCATCTGTTGGCAATTTTGCAATAAAAATCATGTTTTATAATAAAAGCAGCTAGTTCAACTTACAGTTCAGTTGCACATTTCTTTTTAGGACAACCAGCATCCTTCATTATATGATAGAAATTATGTATACTGAAATTTAATACATTTAATGACTTATTAAATGTATTTTTGGGGAGTGTGGTATATGCTGTTGCTGGGCTGGGGATTGAACCTTGGGTCTTGTATGAAGTAGACAAGTACTTACCACTGAGCAGTGTTTTTGGCCCTATTAACAACACTCTTCACTGAGACTCTAGTGGGGCGTAAAGTGGGGAAGGACCAGGGAAGAATGCAGGGAGCCTATTATAGTTTGCTTCTGCTTTGATTCTTGCGAAAACTCACAACATTGAGAGAGATAATGTTTGTATATTATAATGAAAATAATTTTACCTTTTGAATATCCTGACTTGAAGGGTCCTTGGGCTCTCTTTTGGGAGTTGTTGGCACTCTAGTCTAGGACTTCCTGTATCGGGCCCATTGATCCTGAGACTATTCCATCTTCAGTGATAGACCGCTCACATTTTGAAGTTTGTTGTGTCTTGTTTTCCTTCTGGTGAAGCACGCTGTTTGGAAACTTCCTGAAGAAGGGTGAACATGACATCTAGTTTTAATGACTTAAATTTCTAAAAATGTCTTTTTGTAATCTCACCAGACCACTGATTTGGTAAGATAGATGGAAAGAGATTTGAGATTGGAATTAGTTTTTTGGAAATTTGATGGTGAATTTCCTTTGTTCTTGTGTTGCCATCTGAAAAGTCTGCATATTTTATTATGCTTTCCTTTATTTTATGTTGTGACTCTTTTGAATTGTCTGGGATCTTCTTTTTATTCTTGATGCCTGATAATTAATTATTATTTTTCTTTGTTTGAGTTCAAAAGGGCCTTCTGTATACTAGGCAACATTTCCTCTGTCTGATTCTTTTCTAAGTTATCCCTAGTATATGTTTATTTTTTAATAGAATCTCACCGTTCCAAGCACTTGGGGGAAATTCATGCTTTTTAATTTCTCTTCAATAATTCTTTGATGTGTTTTTCCTCATTTCTTTTTCTATTCTTTTGTAATGGCATCTTTATCAGTTAAATATTGGATTTTCTGGATAGATGTCTTTACTTTTATTTTAAGGTTTTCAATTTTTTCATGTTTTCTCATTTTCTTTTCACCTTCTACAAGTGTTTGACCTTTTCCAACCTTATCTCGTCTGTCATTTATTTAGACCAAGCTTTCTCCTTGGAGCATTTTCTCATTGCTTGCTGGGACGCCTTTCATTACCCACCTGAAGATATTAATGAGGTTTTGTTCTTGAAGTTTCTGTTGTTGCTTTTCTCCGTATGCTCCCACTTTGCTATGAGTTGCTTTGTTTCTGTTTTCTGTGTTGCGCTTATTATTTACTTTTGTTCTGTGTTGCTGGGTGCTGCATCCAGGGCCTCACAGCACCAGGGAGCTGCTGCAGCGGTGCTGAGCCGCCTTGCCCAGGCTTAGGACAGACGCTTTCCACACCTAGTGGACTGTCTTGTTGTGTATCTACTAAAAAGTTAACAGAAAAAGACTCTATAGAAAAGGTTCACTCTCTTTCTATTTGAGCTCATCAGTTGTGGGCTGTGTTACAGGGTCCTTGGATGGGAACCTGCCATTTTGTTCAGGGACCTTTAGATGTATTGTCCATTGGGTACAGTTCAGTTTTTATAGAAGTCTTTTTGTTGTTGTTAATTTTTTGTTTTAAAAATTTATTTATTTTTACATACTGACTGCAGTTTCCACTCTTTCCCCACCATCTTCCCTCTGTTCCGCCTCCAATCTTCTCATTTTCTCTTCAGAAAAAGGCAGGCCTCCCATGGAAATGAACAAAACATGGCATATCAAGTTGCATTAAGACTAAGCACCTCCCCTTGTTAAGGGTGTGCAAGGCAACCCAGTATAAGGTATATGGTCCCAAAAACCTGTAAAAGAATCAGAGACAGTCCCTGTTCCCACTGTTAGAAGTCCCACAAGAAGATCAAGCTATACAACTTCACACATATGTAGCAGACTAGGTCACTCCCCATGCAAGCTCCCTGGTTGTTGGTTCAGTCACAGTCAGTTCCTGTGAGCCCAGGTTAGTTGATTCTGTGGGTTTTATAGAGATCTTATTTCTGTCCAAGGATGTACACTTGACTTCGGAATTTTCACTTAACCCCTTTAACTTTTAGTTTGATATCCCTATGTCTCCCCTACTTAAAAACAAAAAAATCTCATCTTTTAGATTTCGTCCTCCTATCCAATACACTTTATGTCCTGCTGGGGTTGGAGAAGACTAATCACCTGGCCAGATGGCATGAGGGGAGGGAACCTGAGAGTATTTTTTGTACATAAATTCAGTCAGTTCCTTTTTCTGGCTTTATACCTCATTTGCGCCTGTGTGGTGTGTTTCACACTCCTGATTCATTCTGATTTAGGTTGCATGAGTTGGCTTTTTTCTTGTTGGAATTTTCTGCAAGTTGCTTAGTATTCAGTTTTTGTAGTTCTAAACCCTAATCACTTTTTTATTTCCTCAAACTTGGTTGATTTATCTTGTCTGTTTTCCCTGTTGTCTTCTAGTCTCTGTTTGTCTCTGTCTCCCCCTCCTTTCCCAAGATAATTTCTCTGGGTAGCCCTGGAACTCAGAGATCCACACGCCTCTGCCTCCAGAGTGCTGGGATTAAAGGCGTGCACCACCATCATCTAGGTGTCTTCTAGTTTCTTCATCCTTGTGAACTTTCTTTTAGTTATGCTCCAGATTTATATATTTGTTTACTTTTGACCTGGCTGGCCTCCTACTTGTGGAAATCCTCCTGCCCCATCTCCCATATGCTGGGATTACAGGTATGCTTGACACTTCAGTATTTTTTAAATAAGAATATAAAATCCTGGCGATTCAGTATTTTCTAAATGAGAGTATTCAAGACCTAACAAGAAGTCATTTTAATTTAAATACTTGTTGGAGGAAAAGAAAAGTTGTATGGTTTTGTTTTTTGGCACATGGTTGCACTGTGCAACCCTGGGTGGTCTGATGATCTGAAACTTATTATGCAGACCAGGTTGGTCTTGACCTCACAGAGACCTGCCTGTCTCTGCCTCCTGATTGCTGGTTTCCAAAATGTGTGCTACTACACATGTCAGTCTGTCCGTTCTTAGGGTGAAAGTAACAGAGAAAAAAGGAAGAAAAAGCCAAGAAGCAAAAAACTATTATCACCCTTGAATTGGGTATATATTTTATATACTTAAAAATATATACACATATAGGGATATCTAATGTAGATGTAGTATATATGTAGATCTACAGTTTGATATATACATACGTGTATGAAAATATGTAGCTATGTACTTTGGACATGTATATGTGTACATTTTATGAATATATATAATTTTATAAAAATTTTTAAGCAGAAAGAATCATGCTGAACTTTTATTCAGGGCAGATTTTATTCAGTTTGGAAACTGGCTAAAGGATATTAGTGATTTACTCAACGTTTGAAACCCAAGGCTTCTCAATGTTTGCATGAATTGCGTGCTTGCTGTGGAAGCCTGATGACTTGTGTCTGATCCTCATAGTTCATGCTAAAGGAGAAAATCGACTTCCCAAAAGTCGTCCTCTGACTTCCACATTACACTAAGGTGCATCCTTGGCCACACATATCTTTCATATATATATATATATATATATATATACACACACACATATATATATACACATATATATTACACCAATAATAAAAAAGAATTTTAAGAAATTATATTTACAAATATTTAATTCTGGTTCTAGATAAATTATTTAAAGTTTTGAATTAGCCCTAGCAGAACGTTTATACTGAAATTGACTCAGAGTTCATGAATCATTTGATAATTCTCAAAACAAAACAGTATTTTAACACATTATTTTATTTATAGTCATGATATTTAGCTTGTTAGAAGTAATTACTAAAGTAAAATATGACATTTGATCTAATTATTTCATAGGATGAATCCTACTTTTTAATGCTATTGTAAGGTAACTAGTAATTATTTTATCAAGTAAGTATTGCACATGAGACTCTCAAGGCTGCCTTTATAGTAATTCAAGGTTCTGATTGACTAATTCCTGAGTATCAGGATCTGGCATCCTTTTTTTTTTCTCTTTTGTATACTAAATATACAACTATGACCATAACTATGTAGAAAGTCTTCAGAAAAGGAAGGTTATGTTTCATATTTTGAAACAATGTATTTAATTATTTCAATGCTATTAGTTACCTTCTGAGGAAGTGGAACTAGGAATTCATCTTTCAGATCAGAGTAGCGATGACGAAGTTGAAGCTGCTAGTGATGCTCACCTACCTTTAATCCCAGCACTTGGAGGCAGAGGCAAGTGGAAGTCTGTGAGAGTTGCAGGCCACCTGCGGTGACCTAGTAAGACCCTGTCTAACAAACAAGCAAACCCCAAAGGAGCAAAATCTAGATCCTGGGCTGTGGTCGTGGTTATTTTGGAGCTGCCCCACCCACCATGCATTTTCCATCATGCAATGCCTGCTCTGCAGATGAGGGGGCACCTTTGGTTGTTGTGATGCTGGCTGAAGACTGGGTTTAGAGTTGGGTAGTTCTCTGGTATCTGGTCAGGTGGTGGTGAATTCTGTAGCCGCATTCTTTATGCTATTATGTCTGCTTGTGCTTTGGCCTGAAAGAGCTGCTCTTTTCTTTTAGGGGATGCTTCTGAACCATTTTTGCATTTTGGAAATCCTTATAAGAAACTATTTTCTTTTTATTTTTTTCTTGTTTTCTCTCTACATGTTCATTTTAATTTTTATTTCTATGTATGTGTTTTCTTATAGCTCCTCCATAGATACAATATAATGATGCTGTAATAAAATGTTCATGAATTTTTCTTTTCTTCTTTTTTTTTTTTTTTTTTGAGACAGAATTGTGTCCCCCAGGCTAGCTACCTTCTCTCTTTGTCTCTGTTTCGCCAAGGAGGACCTTCTGATTCTCTTCCCCACCTCCCAAGTGCTGGCATTCTAGACATCCCTGACACTCAGAGGTTATGCAGGCTGGAGAGCCTGCTGCCTACTGCTTATTAGACCAGCAGTTTTCTAGCTAAGCTACATGCCAAGCCCATGCATTTATCTTTCTTTTAATAAAAATTTCAGATATATTTCTAGAAGTAGGATTGTACTGTCAAAAAAGCATGAACATTCTTTTTACTTTTAAAATTCAATTGCTGAATGATTTCTGAAAGACTCATACCAAGCTATCTGTGTGTAAAGAGCTGGCTGACTTCCCAGTAACCATCAACTTTGGTACTTGAGTTAGCGTTTCTTTCCTCAGTTTCAGAAGTGAAATAAATGATAATAGTGCATTGTTTCATCTCATACTTCCATAATGACTGATGAGGTCTTCCCTTTGAAATATCTAGAACTCAGGGCCTGTGGAGATGGCTCAGAGGACCCGGGTTCAATTTCCAGCACCCACATATAACTCACAAGCCAGTCTCAAGGAATCTAATACCATCTTTGGACTCCACGGACACTGCCTTCATGTGGTAAACAGACATATATTCAGGCAGACACTCATACACATAAAATAAAACTAAGTAAAATCTCAACCAAAAAAACCCTTTAAATAGTTAGAACTCAACTTGGAAAGTATGACTCTAAAGTGCCTTTCATCTTTAGGGAGTTTAAAATGGACGACTAAGCAAAACGTCATGCTCTTAATGATAAGGACAACTTAAAGTGTCAAAAAATTGATATAATGAACTTTCATTAAGATTGATAGTCAAAAGACATTCAAAAAAGTTGGTGCAAATTCAAGTTGTTCAGGATGTATAAAAAGTTCATTATTATTCTACAAAATTGTGTTAAAGCTATTTCACACAGTTAGGAAAAAAGACAACCATGTTTTACTTTAAAAAACTTTAAAATGTAGCTGGGTATGTGGGTCTGTTCTGGTAGTTCCAGCAACTCTGGCATGGCAGGAAAATCAGCTGGATCCAGAAGTTCACAGCCAGTTTGAGGAGCATAGTTACTATTTTTATTTAAGTTTAAAAAGTTGTGTCTTGAATTTCATTTGTTGTGTTACTAAGTCAGGATTTTTTATTGTCCGCTTGTAGAAATGGGGCGCCGGTCATCAGACACCGAGGAAGAAAGCAGAAGCAAGAGGAAAAAGAAACACCGCAGGCGCCCCTCTTCCAGCAGCTCTTCAGACAGCAGGACCTACAGCCGCAGGAAGGGCGGGAGGAGGCCCAGGTCCGAGTCCAGGTCCTGCTCTAGGGACCGGCAGCCTCGCTCACACTCTTATGAGAGAAGGTTAGTGCTCATGATTTCTGTTTACGTGGTAGAGACAGTAATGATCTTAAGAAGTCATGTTATTTTGTGTGTTTAATTTTGTTGGCTAAAATAATTTTCTTTTAGTAGTTGGTACTTAGGGCAAATCCCAACCCAGAGGTTTTCTTTTCATTTTTTTTCTAATCAGGCCAAGTATCTATATCCTGTGTATGTAAGCAAGCAGATAGAAGTTGGTATAGTTCTTGTATTATCTGATGATATGACCCACAATATCTTAAATTGTACCCAGTCTGTCTGAATCATCCTTCTGGGTGTTGGAGATCAATAATGTTTTTTGTCTTCTGTCTTCTTTGAGGAAAGGGCGAAACAACAAAAGTGGGACAATTTTAGATTCCCTCTTAGTGCTCACAACCAAAGCTGTGCCCTGCGGTGATGCTTATGGTGTCTTCCAGACGCAGGCACAGGTCAAGCAGCGGCTCTTCGTATGGCTCCCGAAGAAAACGAAGTGGAAGTCGCTCCCGGGGTCGAGGGAAATCCTATAGAGTTCAGAGGTCTCGCTCCAAAAGCAGAACAAGAAGGTATGTACATGCTGCTGGGTAGCAGGCCCTTTCCAGATCAGTGACTCACAGTAGCGGTCCTTTGTTTTTTGCCTGGGTTCTACAATCTGACTATTTCAGATGGCAATCCTTCTGTTCTCTTGGAGACTGCTCCTGCAGGTGTCATTATCTGATGGCTTTATTGGAACCTGATGGTTCGGTGAAAGCTCACTCAGGTATCTTGTGTTTGTTTCTGGTTGTGGCTTCTCATTCGCTGATTGATGGTGGAAGATTCTGAAGAGGAAAGACCAGGGATTGCAGACTCTCTAGGTTTAGAACTAACATGCTGTGCTACAGACTGAACCTTTCCAAAGGTTCTTTCCAAAATTTGTTAAGGCTTATGTCCCTGGTGTTTCTGTTTGTAGGTAAGGCTTTTATAGAAGTAACGAGGGTTAAATGAGGTTATCTTGTTAGGAGCCATAATCTGATAATGCTGTTGACCCTATCCGAAGAGGAAGTGAGGGGCTGGAGAGGTGGCTCAGCTTTAACTGTATAGTTCACAGCTTCTTGTAAACACCAGCACCTGGTACCAGATACCAGTACCAGATACCTGTACATATGTGGCATACATGTATACAGACACATAAAGATAAAAGTGTAAACCTTTAAAAAAAAAAGGAGTGGGAAGGAGAGATCTTTCCATTTATCCGACTTAAGCTCAGAGCGTGTCATGGGAGGGCCCAGTGAGATGGCTGCCCTTTACAAGAAAGAAAAGAATCTCACAGCGCACTAAACTCTCTGGCACGTTGGTTTTGAACTTGCAATCTACTGTACCTGCAATCATGGAGACTTTATAGCATATTTTAAATTTTAGTAGGTTTAGTCTCCCAATTCTTTACCTGTTCTTTCCCAGTGATTACCTGGTGACATTTCATATGAATATAAGTTTGCTGTTAAGTCACCTAATTCTATTATAAAAGCCTGGTATTATTTTTAGTCAGATTTTATCAAATTTACCAGCTACAGTCCCTCTACACTTCTATCATGCTAAATTCTATTTAGAGCAGAGTCTAGGTTTTATTTTATTCTTATAAGGACTGTATTCCTCAGAAAACAAACATTTTGTTCATTTCTTGTTAAATTTATCCCAAATTACTTTAACTTCTTAATGCTGTTATACATGGGGATATATAGGATATGTAAGTATTTGTTATTTTTATATATGAAATCTATGGAATTCATACTAATTTTACATCCTATGCCACTCAATTCTTTTACTGTTCCAGTTCCTATGTGCCTCTCTAGGGCTTGTGTATGAATAAAAGTTGTTCTGTGTTTCTAATTCTCATCCTTTTCTTTCTTTCTGTTATCTGATTGCATTGCTTTTAACTTCTAGAATAATACTGAACAGCATTGGAAAGGATATAATTTTTTTCTGTGACTTTATTGAAAAAATACCTTGTATTTCCTATCTTCAGGCTTATAGCATGCATATTTTTCTATTTTAAGAGAGTGCCCATCACCCTTTCTCCACGAGAGATGGGTTCTGAGTGTTGAATTTTCTTGAAGTTTTTTTTTTTTATCCAGAAATGATTCCCCCAGATCTCTTGAGGAACCAATGTTGCTTTTCTGGAGTAAACCTAGTTGATCTAGATTTCTTTTTTTCTTGGTGTGGTAGAAGAGTCTGGTCTCTCTTTTTACTTTGTATTTTACATTGATATTTATATGTGATATTTGTCTTTTCTGTATATTACTTTTTATTAAATCTAGCAACTATGTTCTTTGCTGTTTCTTCAGAAAGAGACCTCAGAAGTTTTTCTTCATTTTCAATGCCCAGGAATAATTTTGGGTCATTGGGACTCTTTCCTTGAAGCTTTTGTAGACTGATGAAACCCTCTAGGCCCAGTGCCGTCACAATAACTTTCTTCATTTCTGTAACAGAAATTGTACAGCTTGAATTTTATTTCATAGGACTTACTTTTGATAAACTTTTCTTGTTTAGTACATTATCCATTTCCTATAGATTTTAGAATATGTGCCTAGAGATGCAGTGATGCACGGCCAAGCACTGGCTGAGCTCCTGGAGCTTAGCTGAAGACAGAGAGGAGGGATTTTATGAGCAGAGTAGGGGGTCAAGATCATGATTGGAGAAACTACAGAGACAGCTGACCCCAACCTAGTGAGAGCTCACGGACCCTGGACTGACAGCTGGGGATCCTGTATGGGACCTAACTAGGCTCTCTGAATGTGGGTGACAATTTTGTGGCTTGGTCTGTTGGGGGAGCCCCTGGCAGTGGTAACAGGACTTATCCTGGGTACGTGAACTGGCTTTTTGTAGCCAGTTCCCTATGGGTAAACCTTTCTCAGTCTTGGTACAAGGGGAGGGGCTTGGTCCTGCCTCAACTTGGTATACCAGACTTTGTTGATGCCCCAAGGGAGGCCTAACCTCCTCTGAGGAGTGGATAAGGGTGGGATAGGAGGTGGGGGAGAAAGAAGGGGAGGGAGGGGAAACTGGGGCTAGTATGTAAAATTTAAAAATTTTTAAATAAAAATAATAAATAAATGCCTAGAAGTCTACAAAATACCCTGTAAAGATTCTAGGCTTTTCTGCTCTTTCAGTGCTTATTTTCCTTTGTCTTTCATTAATTTATTTATTATAACTTTTTTTCCTATTTAAATTATCTGGTAGATTACCAAGACTGAAAAGAAAAAGTGCCAGGCATGATTAGTACATGCATAGCATATAATCCCAGCATGAAGGAGGCAGAAGTCATCCTCAGCTTTAGCAAGTGTGAGACCAGCTTGGGCTACACAGACCTTGCTTCAAAAGACAAACACATTAAACAATAGATTTTGATTAATTATGGCTTCTGCTTTTCTGTTTTCTAAGTTATTGATTATTGAATTTATTCCTATTTCTTATTCTGTACTTCATTTTTATTTACTTATTTTTCTAATTTGTGTGTGTGTATGCATGAGCACACTCGTGCTGTGGCCTGTGTGTGGAGGTCAGAGAACAGCTTAGGGCTGATTGCTTCATTCCACCTAATGGCTTCCAGAGATTGAATGCAGGTGTGGCTGTGAGCACCTTTACCCGCTGACCATCTCCCCAGCCCTTTTGTTTCCTACCTTTTGAGCTGGGAATTTATTTATATTTGTATGCACAACTTCTACTGATGAAAGTGTTTAAGGCTACAAATTTTCCTGAAACCAGTGCTTCAACTATATTTAATAGACTTTTCTCCCCCAAGATATTAAAATTTTCAAGTATATAGCCAAGTTGATTATATATTTTATACTGAATACTGATATATTCACTACCTCGACATTTACATTAGCTTTCTGCTTGGATTATCAAATACCTACTCATTTTTTCCTCTCTGCTCATTAATTCATCATAAAGTTTGAATCCATTGTTTCAGACATCAGTATATATTCCCTTTAAATATTTTAGTATTTAGTTACAGAGTTTAGTATTTTACAAAATTTTCTTTTGAAAAGATACTTTAAAACATGTGGTAAAATTAATAAGTATTATAATGTACAATTCTAAGCATACATTTGCTGAGCTTGACAAAGGCATATGCCCTTTAAAATAATAGACCTTTATCATTTTCTGATAGTTCACCCATAACTTTTCTTAACTCCTGCTTGCCAAGTGAACTGGAGCCGCAGTCTTTGTTTCTCTGTGGGTAGATTAGTTTCACATGCCTGCAGTCGTAAGCAATGTGCATTTATGTTAAGGCCTCTTAGTAACCATAGTACCTTTGAGATTTATTCACTTTATATATGTTGATAATTATGTCTTTCTGTTGTTGAATCTATTATATTTTATTGGAGAATTTTGTGTAAATGTAATCATATGGTAGTAATATTCTGCATGTGCCTTCTAGTCAGCTTAATGTTTTCATTTCTAAATCAGTACTTGTTACTTTTACTGTTGAATGATAAATATATCATAGTTTATTCACACTTATAATCATGTATACACATTTATAAATACTATACTAAAAGTTGTATTCATTATTGAAGATGAGGTATTAGAATCTCTGGGAGGCTGGCGGCAGGCTGACAAGATGGCCTCAGTGGTAAAGGTTAACTGTCAAGTCTGTTGTCAAGCCTGAGGCCCGGAGTTTGATCTCTGGGACTCACATGGTGGATGTAGAAAATCAACTCCCAGGAGTTGTCGTCTGATCTCCACATGTGCACCCTGACATGCCCACGCCCACACATAGGCACACAAAATAAGTAAACGGAAATAAAATAAAATCTCTTATTGGAATCGTTGCTAATAGTCTTCATGCCATCTTTGTCAAATTTGCTTCATATATTTGGGTTACCTGATGTTAAATGTGTGTATGCTAAAACTCCTCTGCCCTCCTGCTGAAAATGCCGACTTCATGTAGAACACCCTTCCTCTGTGACAGCCTTTACTTCCAGTCCATGTTGTTTGATCCAAGTTTGGCCACTTCTAATCTTTTGGTTAACATGTATATTGAATATCTGTTTCCATCCTTTGTTGACTATATGTCTTTATAGCTAAGGCTTGTCTTTTCATTGATCAGTCTGTTCTTTGACAATTTTATACTTGTTTCTGGTTTTCCTCACTTTCACCTTCTATTCCCTCCGTCAACCGTGCCATCATTCCCTCCTTGTAAGTCAGAGTCTTCTTTCCATGTTCATGTCTTGTTTTGTGACCCACTAATTTTAACCAGGATCATTTTGTGGCCAGGGCTTGAAACTCCACTGGAGCCTGGTGGGCTCCCCATGGGCTACACAACCGAAGATAATCCAGGATCTTGGTAGCTGTTCAGCAGGGAGGAGCAGAGTCTCATACACCCCTCCCAATTCGTGACTGGCTGCAGATCGGCACAGCTTTGTGTAGGCCCAATGTAGGCACAGCTGCTGTGAGGCCATGGGCCCAGTGGCTGTGGCATGCTCTGAAAAGTCAAAATGCCTTCAGAGTGCAAATATGCATTCTCAAGGGTGACTTGGCCCAATTCCTATCCGACCAGCTTCTGTCTTACTGCTGTGGGTTCTCTGGTGCCGCAGCAAACTGTCCTGCTATCTCTTGCCGTCACTGCTCTGCCACATCCACTTGTGTTTACCTGTTTTGTGGCAGTCATTTGTAAACTTTAAATCCCACTCTTTCTTTTCCCTTTCTGGAATCACTGAGCTGAGCTGAGGTTTGCCAGTTTGGGAGAGAGGCAGGTACAGTGAGGAGGCTCCTGCCTGTGTCAGTACATTTGCTCTCAGTTTTCACACACTGGGTTGCTGCCAGTTGGTTGATATTTTCTCCAGTTCTCTGAAGACATTTTGACTTGTTGATTGTTGTTCTGACACTGTCTCTGTTTGGCTCTGATGCTTAGGACTTTTGGCTCTGACATCTTGCTGTCATTCATTGTCAAATTATTTCTCTTTTAAAATAGTCATTGAAAAAACCTAGTATTAGACTATCAGACAAGTTGCAAAGAAATCCTAAAGAATTCCCAAATAACCTTTTTTTACCTCACTAAAGTTAACAAGTAGGTTATTAACAGTGCAGCACTTAGACGTAGATACCATTTAAGTCTCCTTAGCTTGCCCAGCAGAATTCATCCTCTTTAGTCTATGACAGTTCCTCGGTCTTTGCTCATCTTCCATAACCTTTATTCTTTTGAAGAATATTTAACGCTTCATTTTGTAGAACGTCCCTAAGTTTGGGTCTATATGAACTCCTTGTTATTGGGTCACATTATTGCAATGTGTTACGTGTTTTTGGCAAGAATATTAGCAGTGAATATTAGCAAGAATATTTGGCAGTGATTGTTCTTTAGTATATGATATCAAGGAGGTTCATGATATTGTTGTCATTGGCAGTGTCCCTTTATGTGTGAGGTGCCAAGCTTTACTTACAGAACTGTCTTTTCTTTTGCACTTAAGAGGTATCTTGAAAGGGGGTTTTTCAGATTGTAAATATGTGACTTTGCAGACATTGGCTTATGAGTTTTTAAAGTATATCTCATTTACAATAATAACCACTTGACATTTGCTTAATGATATCTCTGATTTTTGTGGCTGGTAGGAGGTAGAGGTTTATTTTAATATAGAGGTCTAACATCATTATATTACTAGAATTTTAGTTATTTAAAAAAGATTTATGTTTATGAGTGTTTTGCCTCCATGCATATATATGTACCTTCTATGTGCCTAATACCTTGGGGGCCAGAAGAGGGGATTGAATCCCCTGGAAATAGAGTTACAGATGGTTGTGAGCCTCTATGTGGATGCTGGCAACTGAACCTGAGTCTCTGCAAGAGCAGTAAGTGCTTTTAAACACTGAGCCAACTTCTGACCATTTCTCCAGCTTGAGTTTCACTTTCTTACTGAATAGTTTTTTACCTTAAAAAATAATTGACTGTATGAGTGAGATTCTATTTTTGGATGGTTGATTTGATTGAATTGCTCTATTTTTATATCAGTCTTAGACAATTTTGAATTCTATAGTTCTGTAAAGTAGGTAGTATTGTTTGCATATCCATATGCATTTAGAGTCAGCTTGGCATTTCTTCAAACAAGACTGCTGGAATTGGGGGTGCAGCTCATTGAGTGAGTAGGATGGGGGAACTGTCATATTCGTGTATTGGGTTTTCAGTTTATGAGCGTAGTGTACATTTCTAGTCTTTCTTTAGTTTCTCTCAATAATGTAGTTGGTTTTCAGTCTAAATATTTTTATATTGTTTTACCTAATGCTGCTTTGACAAGGTAACTGACAAATGGCTTAAACAATGTAAATTTATTTCTCATAGTTGGTTGGATTCTGGTGAGGGCTCTTTTTGTGCATCATAGACGACCATCTTCTTGCTTTATTTTCCTCTTGTAGTGGAGAATACTGCAAAAAGAAGCAATCTTTACCTTGTCTCTTTTATCAGGACACTAATCCTACTGTAAAAGGTCTCATTCTCTGAAACTGATTACTTCCCAGAGGCCCCCTCTCCTGATACCACTATAGAAAAGATTAGAGTTTGTACACATTCATTTTTAGGAACTGTGTTAGTCAGCATTCTATTGCTATGAAGCGACACCATGACCACGGCAGCTCTTATAAAAGAAAACATTTAATTGGGCCATGCTTACATTTTCAGACTTTTAGTCTTTTGTCACCATGGTGAGAAGCATGGTGGAATGCAGGCAGACATGGTGCCAGAGAAGTAGCTGAGAGTTCTGTGTCTGGATCTGCAGGCAGCAGGGACACTGGGCCTGCCTTGGGCTCTTGAAACCTTAAAGCTCACCCCCAGCCACACCTCATAATCTTTCAAATAGTGCCACCTCTTGGTGACTAAGCATTAAAATCTATGGGGACCATTCTCATTCAAACCACTACACGAACATACAATTAGTTTATAGCACGGGTTTCATTATGTTTATTTCCCATTTTCATGCTATTGAATGTTGGCTTATATGTGTTCTTTAATAAAAGATAAATTCTGGACATGGTGGCACATGCCTATAATCCCAGCACTTGGGAAGTGGAGGCAGGAGGATCAGAAGGTAAAAATCATCTTCAGCTATATAGCAAGGAGTCTGATGCCTGTCTGAGCTACAGAAGACTCCGCTTCAGAAAACTCAAACCAAAAATACAGCAACAAATATGTGTGTATGAATATATATGGATTTATATATTGATAAAAATAAAAACTGCAGGCTGACCTCTGCTACATGGGCTACACGTAACAACTTGGACTACATGAGACCCTGCCTCAAAACAAACAAATAACAAAAACAACAACAAAATATTACAAAGATTATTACAATGGATGTATCTAGCATAGGATTGGAGGTCAGATAGAGGAGAACTCATTTTAAAGTATATTTTGAACACAAATTGAAAGAAATTCAAGAGACCATAGTTGCTATTAGTTTGCCATTTTATACATTTTTCTACACTATGTATTTGATACCTTTTTAATTATGAAATAATGAGCTAAATCAAAATAAAAAAGAACATTGAAATATTTTAAGATTGACTTTTTCAATTACTTACCAATATGTAGACATACAGTTAATTTTATATTATGTATTATATACTTTTTGCATTTTGTTTTGTGTATTTTCTGTTTATTTTATGATCTATAATTTTGCTGCTCTTGAAGTCTCTTTAGGATTTTTTCTGAGAACAGTTTTATTGTCTGATAAATAAAGATTTTTTTTTCCTATCTGTCATGAAATTCACTCGGTAGACCAGGCTGGTCTTGAACTCGCAGAGATCTATCTGCCTCTGCCACCAGAATGCTGGGGTTAAAGGAGTGCGCCACCACCACTCAGCAGGGAATGGTTTTATTCTTCTGTTTGAACTGTTTATGTCGTCTTCCATTTCTATGTATAGTATGTTCATGGTGGTGGTGAAGAGAAATGGTGATGGTGGGCATTCTTGCAGTTTTTTTTCTGTCTTAGAAAAATATTCACTTTTATCTTTAACAATATTAACAATAATCTTTTTTTAAACTGGTTACCTTTAAGACTGAAGAAAAATATTTCCATATTTTGAGCTTGCTGAGAAAGTTTTTTTTTAAAAATATTAATTGGTATTGATTTTTGTTAGTTTATTATCTTTTGAAATAAACTATAGTTTATTTTCCAATGTATTGTCATGATTTTTTGTCCTACCTCTTGAAGACTGGTCTGGTCTGACTTTGGTGGTCATTTGTGTTTATTGAAGATTAACTACACAGCTAATTTTCTTTTCTTTGTTTTTGGGATGGTCTGTCTTTGTGTTGCCCAGATTGATTTCAAACTCTTGAAGTCAAGTGATCCTCTTACCTTAGTCTCATCAGTAGTAGATTACTGACTTGTCCTACCATGCCAGTTCTCATTATAATTTTCTTTTTTCTATTTAAAACTTATATTTTATTTATTCATTTAGGGAGTGTGTTTGTGTGTGTGTGTGTGTGTGTGTGTGTGTGTGTGTGTGTGCGTGCACGTGCGCACGTGTGTGTAGTGTGTTTGTGTCTCTGTGTGTCAGAACTCAAGTCTTCAGACTTGACAACAAGTACATTTGCCCTCTGAGCTGTCTGGTCAGCCCTGATTTTCCTTTTGATTTCCTAATTTAGATAGGGCAGTGCAATTACTACATAAATTGCATTAATAGTATAATTTTTTAAATTATATTCAAAAGAACCATTGTGTGTATGTGTTATTTTAGGATTTATTTATTTTAGTTTTTCAAGACAGGATTTCTCCATGTAGCCCTTGTTGTCCTGGAACTCTTTGTAGACCAGGCTAGCCTTGAACTCACAGAGATCCATCTGCTTCTACCCCCCAGTGCTGGGATTAAAAATGTGCGCCACCACTGCCTGCTTTAATTAGAGGGTTTAAATAAAAACATTTTATCATAAATTAGCACCTCTAAGACAGATATTCTGTATTATTCAGTTTCAAACTTTTTTTTTTTTTTTTTGCATGAGTCATTATCTTCACTAGAGACATATTTTGCTTTTGGAAGATAGAGGAGTTTCCCTAGAACAAGTTAACTAGAGACACTAACCAATAGGTGAGCTCTGGGTTTGCTTGATAGATCTTGCACCACTGAGTAAGAGAGAAGAGCTGTGAAATGTGGTTCCTGACATCAACCTCTGGCCTCCACATGCATGTCTTTCCCCACACATGTCTGCATATGCAAACATGCATACCCTACGCATATAGGAAAATGGAATAAAAAGGAAAAAAATGCGTTCTCTAAATTATGCATATAAAAGTTATTAGAGAAGATGTTGATTATTGTATGTTAGAGAAAGGTGTGAAATTTCCTTAGTAATATGGTTTCACAGATTGAACAAATAAATTATTACTAATTGAAAGGAATGCAACATATTTTCAGGAAATGTATTTATCTAATAAGATTTGTTTCAAAAGCACTTTGTAGCTGGGCTTATTGATATATACCTAGAATCTTAGCTCTCTGGAAAGTAAGACTGGAAGGTAACATGTTCAAGACCAGCCTAAGCTACATAGGTTGTCTCAAAAAATGATCACTAACTACTATCACTACTGAAAATAAAAGTTGAGGCTCATTTGTAAATTGTAAAGGCAGCATACTGTTTTTGTAAATAAATAGTTTCAAATTTTTCTTTATACCACCCATTATAACTTTGTCATGAATTTGCTTCTATTTTATTGGGTTTTAGTGGAAAGGTCTGATTCTCATATTCCCCACGTGTTTGTCTAAGGGACAAAGGACAGCATTTCTGATCATCTAATTTTCTCTATATTCCACTTTTGAATATTAAGTAGAAAGGTTGGATTACATATTAATATAGTAATCTTTGTCTCTTCTTAATTTGAACAATATTGATTTTCTTCAGTTCAAATGTAGATTAAACTCTTTGGAGTCATAAAATTATTATTGTATTTCATATGAAAGAAATGATTTTGATTCACATAAGCTCTAAATAAATATCAGGGACTCACAATTTTATATGGGATGAATCTATTCTTGTTTTTGTAATATTTCTCTCATACTTCTATTGATTTTAATGGTTATTTTTTAATCAGGGAATAAATTGAAACCTCTTTTGTATTCATTGTTTACAACCCATTAGTATGTCCACCGACAAGAATCAATGAGACCCACTAAGAAACTCTCAAGTGTCTAAGATCATGTGCTGATGCCAGCCTAGGTAAAGGCTCAGCTGTGGATTTTATACTTGGAAGGTCTTGGTTTTGAAATGAGTAGACCTTGAGTTCTTGAACATTCATATACCTGAAAATAGAAGAGGGGGTAAGGGGAGAATTTAAGCAATGTTGTACTTTTTTATTGTGTGCTCTCATTCCTGCTTTAGTTTTTATTGTGATCGTATTAAATATTCAGTTAAGTCTTTCTATAGTTTAAAGTACCCTTGGAATAATTATTAAATTTAAAGAAACATTTAAATAAGAATGTTTTCACATCTAATTATGAAAATTATAGAAATGATACAAATGGTTGATTTCTCACTTTTCTTTTTTAACCTATTGATTTTTGCTTTGCTTACATCTGAAAATAAGAGCAAAATGTGTGCTTAGAGAGCAATTATTTTATTTTATTGAGGACATATCTTAAAAGTCAAGAAGTGAAGCCGCTTGGTAATGCTATAAATTTGAAACTGTCCTACAGCAAGAAACTACGATGCAAATATGACTTAATAAGATCACAAACTGAATTTCAGTGAAACAACCAAGATTTACATTAAATTAGGAATTTTAAAACTGATTTAGTTTGTTTTACTGAGCATTTGCTTAATAACATTTTGCCTTCTTGCAATCTTTTTAAAGACAATAATTCGTCTGTGAAATGCAGCCACATCTTCAGTAGAAAAATTGAAAGTAACAGCTCACTTTCTGAAACCACACATATAGCGATATAAAGAAATATTTCAGCTCTACAAAATTTAATAAATCATCCCATTTCCTAATTTGATCATATTAGATGCTGATGTGGAAGAAGCATTTCAAATACCATCTCCTCATTAATATACATCAGTCTGGGGAATAGAATGGAATACTTATGCAGAGATGTCACAGTTACTGTTTCTTAGTTTACTAAGTGGAACAGGTTGATGTGATACCGAGTGCTATTTGTCAATGTCTTGTTAAAATGGTTTGGGTCGAGTTATGGAGTCCAGAAAGACGGCGGCTGATAAATCAAAAGTGGATTGAGTGGACAGGAGGCAGTGATTGATACTGTGACAGGATATGAAGAAAGGAACCTTGATACAAGCATGCATGGTATTGAATATGAGAAAGGAGATGGCCCTGGAGTATGGATATTATTCAAGGAAATGAGAATAATATTATCATCCTGAAAATATTGCTGGGTGAAGATTAGGATACTTCTTATTAGAGCATAATACTTTGCCAGAATGGTAGGGATAAATGTATGTAAAAAATTATGTGAGAAGAATGTTTAACTTCTTAGTGGAGACTCTTGAATGTTTACTTACTCTTAAAGATAGTTTTAGCATTTTTCCTAACTATATATATACATACACACACACACCACACTCACACACATACACACCAAAAATTTATATATGTCCTAACTCCCGTGAAATTAAAACTTTTTAAAGATTACCTTAAAGAGCAATTGCCACCGCATATTGATTTCACAAAATGGATAAATTTCGCTGATAAATTATGAAGGTAAGTAGTCACTGTCACTCCATTTTTACTCAGGATTATGTTGTTACTACTTTCAAATGAGAAACGAGAAACCGGCATTCTACCATTCCCAGCATTTTTTAGGTGGCCATTTTGAGCAGAAAGTAGGAGATTCTTGACAGAAGAGCTTATTGCCTAAGGCTCAAGGCTTAGGTGCTGAGTAGTCTTTCCTGAATTATCATTGAGATGCAGCTGATGCTGATAGGGGACTCCTGGGGAGCCTTTGGTTATTCTGACTTTTGTCCTTAACAAAGCCTAAGTAGGAAGAACTTTCCTTGCTGTAACAAAAGGCAGAAGAAGAGGTTCTTTGGGAAGATATTTATTTAACTTTTAATTTTTTTTTATGAGACACTTTTTTAAGAGACACACTGTTGCTAGATAATGGTAGCTATAGTATTTGACTTACTTTATTTGAAAAAAACTTCAGTGTTTTTTTTTAATTTCTTGATAATTTATTATTATTTTATTTATTATTCAGTTTTTGTTTAGTAGTTAATGAAAAGTATTTGAAAAAAGACATTATGAAATACTCAGATAACCCGAGTCATTGGGATTAGTTTATGGGCTTATTGACAGTATCTTTCAGTCCTAAAGATTCTGAAAATAATGTGAATAGTAACCCCTGATTTCCTAAGGCTAATTTCATTCAGTAAAAGCTTCTATTCAGAGGTTATCATCCTCAATATTTGAGCCACCACTGCCCACTCAACATTTATATTCTTAATTGTGCTATTCAGTATGAAAAGTCCTTTTTTTCTCCCTCTTTTGGTGCTAAGATTATACCCAGACAAGCACTCTACCTCAAAGGTACCTTCTTGGCTCTCCCAAATTGGTTTCTTTTTAATGACCATTTAAGACAGGAAGAACAGTCATTTTTAAATTATTCAGTTCTTATATATAGTTTTCTGGAGTTTCTGCTTTAGGAGTTTAGAATACAACACAAAGTATTGATAAGGTCAAAGTGAGTGTGGAACCTTGGAGAAGTTTGGATGCTGCGTTTTTAGGTTAGAAGGTTATTTTAGATTAGGGGCATAAGTCACTTAATGACAGAAAAAATTTTTGAGAAATGTATGGTTAGGCAAATTTGTTGTGTGACCCCCAATAGAATGTACTTTCACAGAACTAGGTGGTGTCGGTCAGTCAGACGTGGCATCTTGGTGCGTTCAGAAGATGTAATGACAGGAGGTGTGCTTCACTGCTGTCTGCAGATAATGAGATGCTGTTTATATAGTAACCCCCCCTTTTTATTCCCTGAAGCTGAGGACCAAACCCAGGGCCTTACCATCTACTGCTGTGCTAAATCCCCAACCCCAGTAAACCCTTTCTCTAAATAACCAGAAGTACATTGAGATTGGAGTAATAAAGCACACGGCATACTAAGCACATAAACTTGTAAGCACATTGTTGTCATTACAAGTAAACGCACTTTACATAGTTTTGTATGCCTTATTATTCTACTGGCTGAACAGTCCACCAACATGTGTAATACATTGAACTGGGAAGTTAGTCCATGGCTGTGACAGGAATTTTTCAACTGTTAGAATCCTATTGGGTTATCTTGTATATGCAGTTCATTGGTGACACAAATACATTATGTGGCATGTGTCTGTCTGTCTGGGATCAGCAAGCTGAGACAGCAAGTCAGTTTCAAGAGGATACCAAGCAGTAGTAGCTGAACTCACTCCCTACCTGTGTGGAAATCTCCTGCTGCAGTGTGGTGATTTTATATCTGCTTTTTACTAAGGGTGGTTTTCTTTTCTTTTTACATCTAGGCTTTGTGTGTGTGTGTGTGTGTGTGTGTGTGTGTGTGTGTGTGTGTGTAGATCATGCAGTGTTAATAGAGGTTGTGAGTGAGACCGGACGAGAAAGCTGAACAGCCTTGATGTTGAACAGGTAGCCTGAAAGAGAGCTGTGTGCCCCAGTAAAGGAATTGTCAGTTTGAGATCTAAAATCTATTCTGTTTCTGTAGTTACACTTTTAAGTAAAAAGGGGGGTGTTTCTGTTGTTCTCAGATTTATTTTAGCTAAAGCATATTTATAAAATTTGCTCAAAATAAAGAAAAAAGCCTAGCTGATGGGTCTAGCAATGTTTTATTAACATTTCCTAGACCAGATCCAGAAGCAGTTTTGCACTGATATTCAAAGCAGATGGAGCTTTAATTATTAATCCTATGGAATTAATGAGTGCCATTATAAAGCAGGGTGCTCTCTCTTTACTCCACCCTACTTCTCTATCGTGTTGCTTTAATTAGGACTTCCTGGCTTATTCCAAATATCCAAATTGGACAAGAGATAAACTGTTAGATATTAATTCTGAAATCCTCTGGTTTTTAGTAAGACTCAGCAGTGTGTTTGACTAAGATGCTGATGCTATGAGGCAGGGCTTTGCCATATTTCTCAGGCTGGCCTCAAACTTGGCTTCCTTCTGCCTCAGCCTCCTGAATGCGGAGATTATATGTGTGTCCTCATTCATACCTTGCTTAGAGTCAAAGACTTTTCCTAGGTCTGTAGTGTGCTGATGAAATAAATGAACAGTATTATTTTAGATTAGTCTTAAGACTGTGAGTGTGAGGGTGGTAGAAGTGTAAGGTATACACACTTGCGTTTGTGCACATTGAGGAGGTCAGAGGGCAAAGTCGGGCATGCTACTGCTGTCATTCTTGGCTTGATTCTCTTAGACAGAGCCTCTCACTGCAACCTGGCTGCCAGCCAGCGAACACAAGCGATCCTTCACTCTGCCCTGCTACAGCCTGACATTACAGGTGTACATGTGACCACTCCCGCCCTGTGTGAGTGCTGGGATTGCCCCTCAGGCCCTCCTGCTTGCCCAGCAAGTCCTCTTACCCAGTAAGCCGCCTCTCCTGTCCTCAGTATTAGGACTGTTTTGGTCTAATTAATTTGCCTCATTTTCACAGATTATCCAGATTCTTAGTTGGCAAGAGAATTATGTTCTACAGTAACAAAATAGATGACTTTAAACAAACATTTTTTTCAGCTTTTAAACTGTAGTGCCAGGCTGGAGAGATGGCTCAGAGGTAAAGAGCACTGTTTGTTCTTTCAGAAGAGATGGGTTCAATTCCCAGCACCCAAATGGCAACTCACACCTGTCTCTAGCTCCAGTTCTAACACCCTCACAGAGATATACATGAAGGCAAAACGCTAACATACTTAAAGTAAATAAATAAATAAGATTAAACTGTAATGTCATTCTAGCTCCTCAGTAGCTGATTCCTATCAAATCATTTTGTGCCCAGTTACAATTAGGGCCCAGATTTTCATATACATTGCATCTGGGCCCTGAGCAATCCTGTCTGAAAACTCCTGAATTGATTGAATAGTCCTTTGTCACTAAGCTAAGTTAGGGTTACTTCTCTGGTTTTTCAGCCAAGTTTGGCTTCTGTATAGAGTAGGGCTATGGCCCCAAACCAGCTGAGTGGATGAGTTGTCCTTTTTAATTTTTCTTGGCTTTTCCCCATTGATATAGAGAGCTAGAAACTGACTGTTCTTTAGTGTTTATTTTGGTAGTAACTTCTGTCCCTTCCTCACACTCTTCCATTTGAACGCAGGGTCTTTCATCCTATATACTAAGGGCATGCTTTACCACCGAGCTACTCTCTAAGCCCTCTTAGCTATATTTCCTGCTGTGAATTGTGTCTCATTTGTAGCAGTGATAGAAAACAACCGAGCAGATTCTGTGTGGGAATGTTTCCTTTCCTGATTAGAGTTGACTAGCAAGCCTTGCTGTGTGTGTTTCTTAGATACAACTGTGTAGGGAGATCCATAAATCTTGGCAGAACCCTGAATCTAGTTCTTGTCGTAGAATAGGTTATTATCATAAGCTTTTCATTCAAAGGTTTTTAAAATTGTAGTCTCTCTTTCTGTGTGTGTGTGTTGTCTGCATGCTTACCTGTATTTAACCTGCGTGCTTGGTGCACATGGAGGCCAGAAGAGGGTGCTGGATACCCTGGGACTATAGTTACAGATGGCTGGGAACCAAAACTGGGTCCTCTGTGAGAGCAGCCAGTGTTCTTAAAAGATCTTCACATTTGTTCTGTTTAGTAAAACTAGTACATAATATTAGATGACATTTCGTTGCAGTACTCTTTACATTTTTTGTATAGAGATGGATATCTGGTTTCATACACATGTTTCTCTTCTGGGTGTTCTTAGCCTACAGCTACAACAGGGAGTGCAAATAATACCTTTGTAACTATGTGTTAATCTGCGTGTTCCTGGTGAATGTCCATAATTCTCTATATACCTTGAAATCTATAGCACTTGAAATGAAGTTGTTATTCATAAACATTAGACTTGAAATTAGTAGATAAAGATTATTTATTTTTTTAAAGCAGAATCTTACTCTGTATATCAGACTGGCATAGAACTTACTGTGTAGCCCAGGCAGGCCTTGAACCTGGAACAGTACCCCTGCCTTAGCTTCCTAAGTATCGGGCATTACAGGAGTCCAGTTCACCTTTCTTTTTTAATGTTAAATATAGAAAAGGCCATTTTATATTCTTACTTTTTCTCCCCCACATTTCTATTAAAAATAAAGGTTTTGTTTATTATAGGATCATTGTACCAAGAAATGAAGAGAGTCTGTTAGAGTCATCTGCTCTAGAAATTATTTCCTTTTATTTTCTTCTTCCAAATAGAATTTTTAGAGTTTCTACTGATTCTGTTATTTGTGAAACCACCTATGTTTAGCTTCTGTTCCTATCTCTTCTCTGGAAACTTCGCACGCTGTACCGCTTGCCTTCAGTGTTATTTCCAGGCCGGAATCCCACGGTTTTCTAGTTTCCTTTCATGTGAAAGGCCTCTGCCTCCCGAGCCTCCTGAGTTATCTGGTTTTTCACTTGCATATTTTGTCTGCCTCCTGGTAAGAAATGGTTTTGTATAAAATGGACACAGGTAGTGTTTTTTTCGGTCTGTGTTTCCAGCATGTTTTCTGTTAAAGGCCGCAGTCGCAGTTGACCTTTCTGACTGTCAGCACACTGGCATGTAACTCTGCAGGAAGCGGTATGTAATGACTACCAGATCTCTCTCTGCATCTCTCTTACTTCATGAGTCTGGTCATTCTTCCTCATTTGTTATTTTACCTCATTAGAATTTCAGATCGAATGTAGATTTACTTTTGTACTCTGTGTAAGAATCTCTGCTGGACATCTGGGTCACTTGTTTCCACCTTGTTCTTCTGCCAGTTGCTATTGGCTCCATAGCATAGGAAGAGTGGAAGCGCAGTACGCTTTCTCTGGAACTGTGCATTCTGCCATGTGGCACCTTAAGTCTTTAGAGTAGTGAGCAAGAAGAGATGAGAAGGGGTTGTTATCTGTCCTATCGGCCGGCAAGGTAAATGTCCCGGGTCCTTACTCAGAAAGTACTTGACAGTGTCAGAAGAGAGACAAGTTGTTGGCTGAGGCTACAAACAAGAAGGGACTCTCGCAAAAGAACTGCAAAGGGCCCTGCCGACCTGAAGCCTCTGGAATTCCAAACATTCAAAGCCTTCAGGTTATGGGCCACAAAATTGCAACATCAGAGTTTAACTTACTAATTTGTAAAGCTGGCAACTGAGTTTTGTGAAAAGAGTTTTTATAAAGTAGTCCTTTCTATGTAGTAATTCTTTCTCATTTGTTATTTGGCTTTATTAGAATTTCAGGTATAATGTTGATTTACTTACATATGTTGTATATTTAGAAATTGTGCTAGGCATTTGGTCTGTAATGTTTATATGTATAATATATAGTGTTTATATATATTACACACATATATACTATATATATATAGTATATAAATATATTTATTTATATAAAACTGCTGACCTTTGCCATGTCTGACATTGACCTGCCATCATCATTAAAAAATTTCAGTCATTTGTTCATGTTCTAGATAATCTATAAAAATATTAAGTGATATTGATTTATTGAAATAATTGTTTGTTGCAGAGTGCTTGTTTGTCGGTCACCCATTACAGAGAATACCACTTCTATCAAGACTTCTGCTACTCTTGTCTTTGGTTACCTGAGCCTCTTGTAACACAGAAATTATGTCTTATTAACCATTTTTCATTAGTTTTTAATATGATGCTATCTATCTAACAGTTGGCTTTAAAAAGTCTTAAGAGTATTTTCAGTCAGTTGAATGACTAGCGAATTTATCAGTTTCTAGCACACATTTTTAAAACATGTTCTGCATGGGAGTGTTGATGTTTTTTGAAAAACAAAACATAATCCAGAAATGAGGTTGTGAACAGAAAGAGCCATACAGAATCAGATTATATGATCTATTGCCATATCATTTTGAGACTTCATTACCATTTATTTTAAATAAAATATTCTCTTGCTGACATTAAAAAGAGCAAAAAAACTTATTTTCTTAGTTTATTTGTAGAAGATGACTTAAATGTGTGTTAGATTAAATAAGTTCTGATCCTGACTGTCAGGGTTTTGGGTCCTAAAATTATAGTTGATTTGAGATTCTTCAAGAGAAAGTTGCAAGGAAATATCAATACTATATGTAGAGAGATTGTAAAATAAAGTCTATGGAAGGACATTTGGTAGGCTTTTAAATAGATGATCAGGTACTGTTTATATCAAAGATTAAAAAATGAGTTTTCTTTAAGAGTGCTACATTAAATATATCATAGCAAACATGCTGTTTCTTTTCTTTTTTTAATTGATTTTTGTTGAGCTCTACATTTTTCTCTGCTCCTCTCCCTGCCTCTCTCCTCCCCTTCAGTCCCCCCCGCCAGTCCCCATGCTCCAAATTTATTCAGGAGATCTTGTCTTTTTCTATTACCCATGTAGGTTAGATCTATGTATGTCTCTCTTAGGGTCCTCATTGTTGTCTGGGTTCTCTGGGATTGTGGTTTGTGGGCTGGTTTTCTTTGCTTTATGTTTAAAAATCATGTATGAGTGAGTACATGTGATAATTGTCTTTCTGGGTCTGGTTACCTCACTCAAAATGATGTTTTCTAGTTCCATCCATTTGCCTGCAAAATCCAAGATGTTGTTATTTTTTTCTGCTGTGTAACACTCCATTGTGTAAATGTACCACATTTTCCTTATCCATTCTTCGATCGAAGGGCATTTAGGTTGTTTCCAGGTTCTGGCTATGACAAACAAAGCTGCTATGAACATAGTTGAGCACATGTCCTTGTGGCACGATTGAGCATCCTTTGGATATATACCCCAAAGTGGTATTACTGGGGCTTGAGGAAGGTTGTTTCCTAATTTTCTAAGAAATTGCTACATTGACATCCGAAGGAGCTGCACCAGCTTGCATTCCACCAAAAATGCAGGAGTGTTCCCTTCTCCCCACAACCTCTCTAGCATAAGTTGTCATCAGTGTTTTTGATCTTTGCCATTCTTACAGGTATACGATGGAATCTCAGTGTTGTTTTGATTTGCATTTCTCTGATGACTAAGGATGTTGAACATTTCCTTAAGTGTCTTTCAGCCATTTTAGATTCCTCTTTTGAGAATTCTCTGTATAGGTCTGTACTCCATTTTCATTTATTGGATTATTTGTTCTTTTGACGACCAATTTTTTGAGATCTTTGTATATTTTAGAGATCAGACCTCTATCTGATATGGGGTTAGTGAAGATCTTTTCCCATTCTGTAGGCTTTCCAAACATGCTTTTTCTACAGCAAATGGTTTTAATTTACCAAGAAGGAATATGGTTGGACCTTTCTAATACCAATGTATGTATATATATATATATATATATATATATATTAGATTTCTATAATATTTCTATATATTTCTATAATCACTATTATATATTATAACATTTTTTGGTATATTATCATAAAATAATAATACCCTAGTGATTATCTATTTTATATATAATACCTAGTGATTATAGGATATAATATATATTCTGTAATTATTTTTCTTTCAGATGAATAGTTTAGAATTCACTCTTTTTTCTTTTTTATAATTTTAAAAGAATTATTCTTCTCTCATACAATACATTTTGACTACAGTTTCCCCTCCCTCCACTCCTTCCAGTTCCCTTTACCATCTCCTCTCTCTCCCAGATCCACATCTCCATTTCCCTTCAGCAAAGAGCAGATCTCCCAGGGTTATCAGCCAAACATACCATAACAAGTTATGGCAAGACTAGGCACAAACTCCTATATCAAGGTTGGACTAGGCAAGAACAGGCAAAAAAGTCAGAAACACTCTCACAAAACCCACAAGCTAAACAACCCCAGCATTTATGCAGAAAACCTAGTGCAGAACCATGTATGCTCCATGCTTGCCACTTCAGCTTCTGTGAGCCCCTATGAACCCTACTTAGTTGCTTCTGTGAGCCATGTCCTTCTGGTGTTCTCAACCCCTCTTGCTCTTACAGTCCTTCCTCCCTCTTCGACATGGTTCCCTGAGCTCCACCTAACGTTTGGCTGTAGGTTTCTGCATCTGTTCCCATTAGCTGTTGGATGAAGCCTCTCTAATGATGATTGGGCTAGGGCACTGGTCTGTGACTGTAGCAGAATATCATTATGAATCATTTCATTGACTCTTCCTTTCCAGTCATGTTTTGTTCTATTCTAGGTCTCTGACTATGTAGCCTCCAGTTCCTGGCCATCCAGGCAGTGTCTGGCTTGGACTCCCTCTGTGACTTTGACCTTAATTTAGACTAGTTGTTGGTTGGCCACTCATCCATGTTCTCTGCAACCGTTACCCCAGCACATCTTGCAGGCAGGACAAATTGTCAGTCATTTTGTGGCCAGCTTGGTGCCCCAGTCACTCTAATGGAAGCCTTGCCTGGTTACAGAAGATGACTGGTTCAGGCTCTGCATCCTCCATTACTAGGAGTCCTCGCCAGGGCCACTCTCATAGTTACCACTGCACTAGGTTTTCGCATCAGCCTTCAAATGCCCCTCAATTCCAGCCATCTCTCCCAATACTCTTCTTCCTCCACCCTCACCCTCCATCCCATCTGATTCCCTTTGTTCCCATCCTCACCCACCCCAAGACCACCCACAAAATCGATTCTATTTCTACTTCCCAGGAGCCCTCCTTGGTACTCGGTCTGTCTGGTCTGTGGATTGCAGCATGGTTATCCTTTACTTAGTAGTTAATATCCACCTATAAGTGAGTAAATACCATGTTTGTCTTACTGGATTTGGGTTATCTCACTCAGGATGATTTTTTTTCTAGTTCCATCTGTTTGCCTGTACCTTTAATGATGTCTTTATTTTATTTTATTCTATTTTATTTTAAACAGCCGACCTATTCTCCATTGTGTAAATGTACCACATTTTCTTTATCCATTCTTCAATTAAGGGACATCTAGGTTGTTTTCAGGTTCTGGCTGTTATGAATAAAGCTGCTATGAACACAGTTGAGCAAGTGTCTTTGTGGTAGGATGGACTGTCCTTTGGTTATATGACCAAGAATGATAAAGCTGGGTCTTCATATAGATCCATTCCCAATTTTGTGAGGAACTGCCATATTGATTTCCATAGTGGTTGTACAAGTTTGCACTCCCTCCAGCAATGGAGGAGTGTTCCTCTTGTTCCACATCCTCTCCAGTATGAACTATCACTTGTGTTTTTGATTTTAGCCATTCTGACTTAGACATTCTGGTCTAAGGTGGAATCTCAGAGTACTTTTGATTTGCACTTTCTTGATGGCTAAGGACATTGAACATTTCTTTAAGTGTTTGGCCAATTGAGATTTCTCTATTGAGAATTCTCTCTTTAGATCTGTACCCCAGATTTTAATTGGATTATTTTGTTATTGATGTCTAGTTTCTTGAGTTCTGTATATATCTTTGTTATTAGGCCTCTGTCAGATGTGGAGTTGGTGAAAATCTTTTCCCATTCTGTAGGCTGCCATTTTGTCTTTCTGACAGTGTCCTTTGCCTTACAGAAGCTTTTTAGTTTTATTAAGTCTCATTTATTAATTTTTGATATCAGTCTCTGCACTATTGCTGTTCTGTTCAGGAAGTTGACCCCTTTGTCAATGTGTTCAAGGCTATTCCCACTTTTCTATCAGATTCACTGTATCTGGTTTTATGTTGAAGACTGTTCTGCTTGACTTGAGTTTTGTGCAGAGTAATATATAATGGATCTATTTGCATTCTTCTTCATGTTGACATACAGTTAGACTGGCACCATTTGTTGAAGATACTTTGTTTTCACATTGTATATTTTTGGCTTCTTTATAAAAAAAATCACTGTCCCAATATGTGTGTGGATTTATGTCTGGGTCTTCAATTCCATTGGTCAACCTGTCTGATTTTATGCCAATACCTTTCAGATTTTATTATTGTAGCTCTGTAATACAACTTGAAATAAGGGATGGTGCTACCTTTAGCAGTTCTTTTATTCTGGATTGTTTTTTAGCTATTGGTTTTTGTTTGTTTGTTTTACATATAAAGCTGAAAATTTCCCTATCAAATTCTGTGATGAATTGTGTCGGAATTTTGATGGGGATTGCATTGAATCTGTAGATTAATTCCTTTTGGTAGGATAGCCATTTTTACTATGTTAATCCTACCAATGCATAAGCATGGGAGGTCTTTCTATTTTCTGTTATCTTCTTCAGTAACTTGAAGTTTTTATTATACACGTTTTCAGTTGCTTGGTTAGAGATACCCTACGATATTAAATATTATTCGAGGCTATTGTGAAAGGTGTTGTTTTCCTGATTTCTTTTTCTCAGATCATTTGTCATTTGTAGGGCTACTGATACCCATTTGGAGGGCTACTGATACCAGGTATAGAAGTGTGGAATTTTTAGGGTCATTTTTGTATACTATCATATTCTACGAATGATGATACTTTGACTTCTTCCTTTCTAATTTATACCCCCTTAATATCCTTCAGTTATCTTATTTCTCTAAGACGTCAAATATTATATTGAATAGGTATTCAATAGAATGGACAACCTTGTCTTGTTCCTGATTTTAGTGGAATTGTTTTTCTCCATTTAAATTGATGTTGACTTTTGGGTTTCTGTAAACTGCCTTTATTATGTTTAGGTATTTCCCTATATCCCAAATCTCTCCAGCACTTTATCAGAAGGGATGCTGGATTTTGTCAAAAGCCTTTTCTGCATCTAATGAGATAATCATGTGGTTTTTGTCTTTCAGTTTGTTTATATGGTGAGTTACATTTATTGATTTGTGTGTAGTGAACCATCCCTGCATCTCTGGGATGAAGCCTATTTCATCATGGAAGATGATCTTCTTGATGTGTTCTTGGATTCAGTTTGCAAGTATTTTATTGAGCCTTTTTGCATCTATGTTCATAAGGCGAATTGGTTTGTAATTCTCTTTGTTGGGTTTATGTGGGTTTGGTTCTCAGGGAAAGTGTGGCTTCAGAAAATGAATTGAACAATGTTCCTTCTGTTTTCTATTTTACAAAATAATTTCAGGAGTTATCATGAATTTTCTTTGAAAGTCTGGTAGAATTCTGCACTGAAGCTATCTGACCCTAGAACTTTGTTTTTGTTTTTGTTTTTTGTTTGTTTGTTTGTTTGGGAGACTTTTAATGAGTAATTCTATTTCACTAGGGTTTATAGGTTTATTGCTTATCTTACCTCTATTTAAGTTTGGTAAGTGGTATTTGTTGAGAAAATTATCTATTTCTTTTAGATTTTACAATTTGTTGGAGTGCAGATTTTTAAAGTATTCCCTTATAATTCTTCATATTTTCTTGCTGTTTGTTGTCATGTCCCACTTTTTATTTCTAATTTTCTTAATTTGGATATTTTCTCTCTACTTTTTAGTTAATTTGGATACAAGTTTGTCAATCATATTGATTTTCTTAAAGAAAAAAACTTTTATTTATTTTTTTGAATTTTTAAAAATTTTTATTTTAGTGATTTTAGCTCCGAGTTTGATTTTTTTTCTTGCCATCATCTTCTTTTGGGTATGATTTCTTTTTTTATTTCTATACCTTTCAAGTATGCTGTTAAGTTGCTAGTATGAGATATCTCCTGTTTCTTTATGTAGGAACTTAGTGCTGTGTACTTGCCTCTTAGAACATCTTTCATTGTGTCCCATAAATTTGGGTATACAGTCTATTCATTTTCATTGAGTTCTAGAAAGTCTTTAATTTCTTTCTTATTTCTTTATTGACCCGTTTTTCATTCAGCAGATTGTTGTTCAGTTTCCATGGGCTTGTAAGCTTTCTGTTTTTTTTTTTGTTATTGTTCTTAATATTCAATTTTAATCTGTGATGGTCTGATAGGATGCAGGGAATTATTTGTTTTTTTGTTTTGTATCTGTTGAGATTTGTTTTGTGTCTAAGTATGTGGAGAAATGTTGAAGAAAGTTCCATGAGGTGCAAAAAAAGAAGTGATATTTTTGTGTTTGGGTGAATTGTTCTGTAAATCTCCGTTGAACCTATTTGGTTTATAATGTCTGTTGGCTCCAATATTTTTCTATTTAATTTTTGTTTGGACGACCTGGCTTTTGGTTAGAATGAGGTATTGAAGTCACTCACTATCAGTGTGTGAGAATAAATGTGTCATTTAAGCTGTAGTGGTGTTTTTGTTGTTGTTTGTTTTGCCCTGTGTTGAGGGAATAGATGTTAAGAATCAAAAAATCAATTTAATAAGATTTTTCCTTTGATGAATATGTTGTGTCCTTCCCTATCTCTTTCATTTGAAGTCTATTTTGAAAATAGTTTTTCATTTGAAGTCTATTTTGTTAGATATTAAAATAGCTACACCAACTTGCTTCCTAGGTCCATTTGCTTGGAATATCTTTTTCCAACTCTTTACCTTGAGATCATGTCTATCCTTGATGTTAAGGTATGTTTCTTGGATGCAGAAGGGTGGATTCTTGTTTTATACCCATTCTGTTATTCTTTTTCTTTTTATTGGGGAATCGACAACCCTGATGTTGAGAGATATCAGTGACCAATTATTAATGATTCTTGATATTGAGCATGAACTCACACGTGTATGATTCCCTTCTTTTTGACTTTTCTGGATTTGGATTTGTTAGTCCCCATATTTCACTGAATGTAGTTAACCTTTTTTTATAGGAGTTTATCTTTTAGCACCTTCTACAGGGCTTGATTTGTGTATAAATATTGCTTAAACTTGATTTTATTATGGGATGTCTTATTTTCTTCATTTATGGCTCAGTATAGTAGTGTGGGTTGACATCTGCGGTCTCCTATAGTTTGTAGAACATCTATCCAGGCCCTTCTCCATTGAGAAGTCAGGTATAATTATAATAGGCCTGACTTTTAATGTTATTTGATCTTCTTCACTTGTAGCTTTTAATGTTTTTTCTTCTTTCTGTACATTCAGTGTTTTATTTTCATGAGCTGAGCAGCCTTTTTTTGCTGGTCTAGTGTATTTGGTGTTCTGTATGCTTCTTGTATTTTGCTAAGCATCTTCTTTAGGCTTGAATTTTTATATATATATAATTTTGTTGAAAATATTTCCTGTGTTTTTAACCTGTATTTCTTTCCCTTTATTTGTTCTTAATATTCTTAGATTTGATCTTTTCACAGTGTCCATGATTTCCTGGACATTTTGTTCTAGGTGGTTTGTTTTTGATTTAACATTTACTTTGATCAAGGTATCTGTTTATTCTATAGTGTCTTCAATGTCCAAGATTTTCTCTTCTTTTTCTTATGTGTTTTTGGTGAAGCTTGCCTCTGGGGTTTCTGCTGGAGTTCCTAAAATTTTCATTTCCAGATTCCCCTCAGTTTAGATTTCTTTAATGATTCTGTTTCTACTTTCAGGTCCTGAGTTGTTTTGTTTCCTCCTACCACTTATGCTTTTGTAGATTTCTTTAAGGGATTTATTTGTTTCTTCTTTAAGGACCTCTTATTTTATCGAGACTATTCTAAGGTCTTTTCCTTGTGTTCCAGCTGTTGGAATATTTAGGGCCTGCTGTGATAGGGTTGTTAGACTCTAGTGGAGACATGTTGTCCTGGCTGTTATTGATTGCGTTTTTATGCTGGTATGTAGGCATCCCCGGTCTGAGCAGATTGCAATTCTTTTTGTTTGTTTGTTTGTTTTGTTTTGTTTTGTTTTTGTTTTTGTTTTTTGAGACAGAGTTTCAGGGTTTGTCTGTGGCTTTGGAGCCTGTCCTGGAACTAGATCTTGTAGACCAGTTTGGCCTCAAATTCACAAAAAATCACCTGCCTCTGCCTCTGAGTGCTGAGTGCTGGGATTAAAGGTATGCGCCACCATTGCCCAGGATCTGGTTTTGTCTCTGTTGGGTGGGTGTGTTGTTTCTTGGTCTCTGTTTCTTCTGTGGATTTTAGGAGAGTGTGATCGCTGTGTGTTGCTTCTTTGGAAAGTCTTTTTCCTGGGTCCTGATAGGGATGGGCCTGGGGATTTCAGCTAAAATGTGTTTTGGGGTATTAGGACTTGATCCCTAGGAATGGGAATAGGCTGGGGCCAGTAGAGCTTCTCAAGAAGGAGGGAAGCTCAGTGTTCCAGGAGGATCAGGAACACTGAGTTAATTAGTTCCCTGGTGATGGGGGAGGGCGTTAGGGGGCTGCATCAGGTGTTCTGTTGCTGGCCTGGGGATGAGACTGGGGGATATGACTTGGAGGAGCTAGGGGTGCTGGTCTCCAAGTAGCCTCCTTGCTTTACTGGCTGGAATCCAGTCCCTTATGATGTATTTCTAACTTGTGTGGCATGTGAGTCAGTATTAAAGATTTTGATAACTCACTGTTTTTAGTTTTTATTATTCCTTAAAGAAAGCAACGATCATATAATATCTTCTAAAGATTATTCTCAGGAAATGAAATTTGAATGAAATAGAATTTGGGGGCCTTACAAATTTTTAACTTTTTTTTAATTCTTTGGGAATTTTACATTATACACTTCAATCCTGCTCACTTCCCATTCCCTGCATATTTACCCCTCACCCCTCCAGAATGTCCCCTAAAAGAACCCCCCAAAGAGTAATTCAAAAGAAATAATAATAATAATAATAATATCTCTCCTCCATCTTTGCAACACCTTTTCATTCATCCTAGTGGACTGGGTGCTGTGCTGTCACACAGTCTACCCTTTTTGTTTCATCAGCCCCACCAGCAAATGTTCATTGCAATGAGTCATTGGTCTGGTTCAAGGTCTCTGGCCTTCACTGAAACTCCCCTTGGGCAACCTGTTGTTGTCATGGAGATCCTGTGGTTATCATTCCACAGGACCAGTCCCTTCCCACATTCCAGCAGGTCATCTATGGGGTAGATGTTAGGGTGGGCCAATCCAAGGCCCAGGGTGTAGGACTGGGTGTAGTTGAGTTGATCGATCTGGGACACTGAGACCACTTCCCTCAGGTAAGAGGTAGAACCAGCTCTCCTAGACCCTTGTCATCCTTCTGGGCCAGCTAGCCCATACCTGTGATAAGGGGTGGGATCATTTCTTACAGACCTTAGAAAATTTTAAACTATGTTTATGTGTTTTGTGTATATAATATATACTTGAGTGCTTCTGAGAACAGCTTTTGGGATCAGTGCTCTCCTACCATGTGGATCCTGGGAATCACACTCAGATAGATGGTCAGGCTTGAAGGCAGGCCATCTCACTGGTCGCAATTTGGATTCTTTGTGCTATACTTTTACATTTTGGATAAACTTGTAAACAAGGAGCTGGTCTCACATCTGAGTATGTGACTTCTGTTGTATATGATTATTTCACATTTTATCTTAGTCACAAGAGCTACTTTAGAAACAGTTTTAAAAGATCTTAGTAACTGTATAAACCTAATGCCTAAGAAATCTTAGAATTACAAATATAAAGATGCTTGGGTAGACCCTACATGGATCTAGAAACTGCTCTTTAAATTCTCATCTGTAGTAGGATTCTGGAGAAAGCAAGAAGAGTTTTTGGGATAACAGAGTCATTTCTGAGCAGTCTTCCCTGCACATTCTTTGTTTTGTTTTTTAGATACAGGGTCTCACAGAGCCTAGGATGATCTTGAACTTGGTATATAGTGGAGGGTGGTCTTAAACTCTCATTCTTCCTTCTCTCTCATCTCCAAGTGCTGGGATTACAATCCTATGCTTCCAAGCCCTGTTTTTCCTAGGTCTTTAACATGTTCTTCCTCTGTATAACTTCTTTGTTTGTGGCTATATAGTTAAAATTATTCCTAGTAATATTTGCATATTCACTGTGATGTCGATGCATGGCTGTCTCTGATATTGAAGTGCATTGTTAGAGACAGCTTTATTACAGTGATCTCCAGGACTTTCTATTTGGAGGAACTTGAAGGCTGCAGTACTCTCTGGTTTCAGAGTTACTGAGACAATTCTTTCCCCTATTTATTGATTACTTTCAGACTCTTTTCTTGAATATTTAAAGTTTTTCATTCTTAAATCACTCGAGAGAGGCAATGCTCTCTAGCGCAGTTAGTATTTCTCATATAAACAATGGCTGTGGCAATGGTAATATTGTGCCGTCGATACTGCTGAGAGATTTTAAGGGTAAGAATCCTGTGAGTTTCTTAGAAGGCAAGGATTAAGACTAAGACAGTCACTGTATTGGGAGCTAATGTGAGAGACTTCGTAGTTACGCTCTCTTAATCTCTGATCGTATGGATGCTGCAGTTGTAGACAGATTGGCTCTGACTGGAGTTGACTTTGAGGAAATCTGAATATTTCAAGCTTTATGTTTATTATATTATCCTCTACAAAGTTTTGTGAACCAAGATTATCTTTTTAGATGAGGAGCATGCTCTTGAGAGGCTTTCAAAGATTCTGGCATCATTAGGATATAAAGCTTTTATTTTATCTATTTACTATGTACTCATAGTCTTGTGTAGATTAAGTTTATGTGATAAGAAGTCTCAGAGTCATTACAAGACTGGGATATATATTTGCAGGATATACAAACATAGCTTTCCAGGTTTTTTTCCCCTTATATTTCTAAAGTAAAACCTAAAATTTAACACAAATTGAATTTCTGATGTTATCTTATATAGCAAACATTTTTTAAAAATGTAAGTATTTGACGTTTTCCATTATTATTGAAACAGTACGAGGAAACTAAAACAGTTGTAAAAAAAGGGAAAAAGGATGGATAAACAAAAAAATTTAGATTAAAATACTGAGTTTTATAATGATGTTTTTGGAGATGTTTTATCTCATATTGCTTTGTTTGGACTTTTTTTCCTTTTCTTCCATTTTCACCTTGCTGTTTGCTTATCTGCTTATCTATTATGGTTTCCTGTTTTGTGTTTCTGTCTTTTTTTGTTTGTATATGTGTCTTCATGTGTGTTTTCATTCTTTTTGTCTGTTTGTTTTGTTTTATTTTGGATTTTTGTAAGGTTCCTTTTTTCCCCCTGTTTTTTTTCCAGGAGAGAGAAATAAGATAAGGCATGGAGTTGGATAGGCATGGCATGGTGGGGAGGATTTGGGAGATGAGAGAGGGGAAGTTGTAATCAGTGTATACTAAATGAAAAAAATACTTTCAACTAAAAGTAAAACGAATATTGGGTTATAGTAAGCAAACTGACAGTACATAACGGGTAAGGACTAAGAATTGATGTGTGATGTTTAATATGTGGGTTTTATTTTGTTGTTGTTATTTAAGCTTTACAACAATCTTGCTTGATAGGTATAGAATCAAGATTTACTGCTGAGGGAGCTATATCTTAAACTATGAAAGATAAGGCCTCAGTCTCTAGCACTGACCCGTGGGTAAGACGGTAAGAGTGCTGACTACTCTTGTAGAGGACCCAAGTTTGGTTCCTAGTCTCTCACGTGGTAGCGTACCCCCCTTCTAACCGCCTAGGACTCCATCCACCATGAAGGTGGTATACGTTAACTCACTGAAACACACATATATCCATCAATCAGTCATTTTTCAAAAAGAGAAGGACTCAGAACATTAAGTGTAATGTGGCTTCTGTTTTAAAGACAATGTCTCCTGTATCACAGGCTGTCCTTGAAATAGCGTGGTAGCCAAGAATGACTCCAAATTCGGCTGTTCTGGCCCTTACCTCCCTGAAAGCTGGGTTAAAAATGTGTGCTGCCATACTGTTTAATGAGGTTCTGTGCATTGAACTCAGGGCTTTGTGTATGCTAGGCAAACACTTTACCAGTGGAGTTACATCTCCAAACCCCAGATTGTGAACTTCTAATAAATTTTAGAATTTCTGGCCCATCTCCCTTTCTAAAATGGATTAGGCTAGTCTAGGGCCTTGTGGACCTAGAGTAAAGACTCACTATGGATCAGTCTTCATCCAGGAGAAACAGATTGGGTCAGAACAGACCTTTCTGTTCAGAGACCCTGTGGCTTTAACAGTGTCATGACTACTCTGTAGGCTTAAGGTTTTTTTTTTTTCTGTGTCTTAAAAACAATTAAGAGCAAGTAATGCATAGCCTTTTTAAATTATTATCAACTTGTTTTCACTGATTCTTTTTTTAAAAAGATTTATTTATTTATTATGTATACAACATTCCTTCCATGTATGCTTGCATGCCAGAAGAGGGCGCCAGATCTTATTATAGATGGCCGTGAGCCACCATGTGGTTGCTGGGAATTGAACACGGGACCTCTGGAAGAGCAGTCAGTGCTCTTAACCTCTGAGCCGTCTCTCCAGCCCCCTTCACTGATTCTTATGATTATTTCTATCTACTGGGGAAAAAAGTAAGAGCTTGCTCTCTGAGGAACTCAAATCTGTTCTCAGAAAATTGTATTTATGAAATATTTATAAGTAATCTATTCACGAACAAGTTTTGAAATATGTACAGATCCAGACCTTAAGTCTTACATGAAATCTTGTGCTTGTGATCTGTATGGCAGTCAGTAAGTACTTGTGAATGAAATCTGCACCATGCCTCAAAATAATAGTAAATGATTGTCTGTCCTTGTCTTTTGTTTGTGTGGTGCTGCTGGTGACTGGACTCAGGGCCTTGGGCAGGTTGAACATTGACTTCACTCCTGAGTACACCTCTCGCCTAGAATGTACTTTTATAAGCCTTCCCCAAGATAACAAACTATCTGCATTTCTTTCATAGGACCATCTTTTTTTCCCCCCTCTCTTGTTGTATATCTACCTGAAATTTACCTTTTTGTGTCTCCTTTGTTAAGGGTTGGCAGATGAGCATTCCTGAGGCTGGTGCACTCTGTTTCTCTGTAACAGACATGAGGAATGCTCTCTCCACCTGCCCTCAAAGCCTTAACAGCCCTCTCTTTCAGAGGTTGTGATGCGTGTTCTCACTTAGTAACCGGTGCCGTTAGGTGCAGAGGAGAAACTGTCTGAAACCTCCTGTCTAGTAAGGCACAGCACACATGCACAGACCTGGTCTGGCCTGTGCTCCAGTGTGTCAATGGTGTAGTCATCTGTCAGAGTGTGAGAGCTGAGGGGATAGTGAATTTGGTTACTAATTTTGAGTCAAACAAGATACATTGTTGAAGTGAAAATAAGGAATAAGCTGCCTGGGCAGGTTGGAAGTGGTCTAGAGAGTTCTAGAATAAAATTTTGATAGCTCTGTGGTAATTTCAGTTCTCCACAGTGGCTTATGAGAGGATCGAAGGAGGAGGCTACGCAGATAGCAAGATGAAGTAGTAGTTAATTAGCGGCGCCCTCCTTAGGCTGCATGGACTTGTGTGACATACACTTCCGGTTTTTTCTTCATAATATTTTTAAGAGTTTGGATTTTCACTCCTTTCATGGATAAAAAGAATCCGAGTGTGATATTGAAGTTCTTCAAGCTAGTCAGCTACATCCTGACTTTTTGTTAAGATGGAGGATTAGTGAGAATTACCCGACTTTCTAGGTCGATGAGAGTATAAAAGTGGCAGACAATCCCAGCAAATGATTGTTTCATCTCTCCCTTAGTTTGTAATTAAGTGCAGAAATAGAATTCACTTAAGAAATTATTTTTTTTGTTAAATTTTGAACAAAATTGAACCCTATCGATTATCCTTTAAAGGAATCTGATGTGGTCCTCTTTCGCTTTCTGAGTTGGCCAGTTTTCAAGCATGTTTTTATTTACGATAGGGTAAGCATGTAAAATGAACTTCACATACACAGCTCAGTCGTCTTTGCCCCATGCCTCACATGCATGTGTGTGTGTGTGTGTGTGTGTGTGTGTTTGATCCATTCAGTTTTACAGAGCTTTTATCTTTATTGTACACTAGTAATGAACAAAATGATAAAACAACTGGTGTTTAATTGCTTCTACTTATTCTGCATTTGATGGGTAGCCTCTATTTTGTATGTTTGTATGTATGAGAAAACAAAATCTGCCTTGGGAATTTTATAATGAATACGAGAGAGATCCTGCCACAGGTAGTTATTAAAATGTCCCTTGAAGTCATTCATGATGAATGATTGTGTCTGTACCCTTGACCTTCCCTGAAGCCTCTGGTTTTTAAAGGAAATCTGTATTACCTTAAGCCATTCACCTATTAGCTTTTCAAATAATTTTCTACTAAGTTTTAATTTTGCAATGTACCTTCTGAATAACTCAAATAATTTTATAAGTATTATTTGATGAATACTCCCTAAAGCAGACTCTTGAGTGAGTAAATTCAACATTATTGTGATACTAGTCAGTTATCGAAAGCTTTGTTGTATTACCAGAGACCTTCATTGGCTTCATTGCTCTAGATTTGCTCTTGAGTACAAGTAGAAGAGTGAAAAGGAAGAGAAGAACATTCTTGTAAAGTGCAGCTTTGGTTTAGGATGAGCAGAAGTGGCATTCTAAGTTCTCCAGGTAAGGAGAGAAAGAACTGCTAACCTTTGTGGTGTCTTGTTCTATTTTCACTTATTTCCTCTTTCTTTCGCCTTAAAATGACATTGATTTGAGTGAAAGTGAGTTAGCTTGGGAACCTATTCCTTATAGGGGATTGCCTTGCCCAGCCTGAATACAAGGGGAGGTGCTTAGTCTTAAGACAACTTAATATGCCATGCTTTGTTGATACCCTTGGGAATCCTGCCCCTTTCTGAACAGAAACAAGAAGAGTGGATTGAGGGGGGAGAGGGGAGGAGAAGTGGGGTGAGCATGGATGGGGATGGAAAGTGAGGAGGGGGAGGAAACATTGGGGATGTAAAACAAACAAACAAACAAAATAATAAAAGATTTGGATTTACAAAGCGAGAGAGAGAGAGAGAGAGAGAGAGAGAGCGAGAGAGAGAGCATTGATTCATAGTAAAAAAAAACAACCTGATTTTCAGTTTGAAGAAGTGTGTATGCATGTGCATACAGAGATAGACACAGACAATAAATATTTCTCTTGAGTGAAGTACCCAGAAGAACAGTTGCACATGTTCTCTTTCTGTTATTTCTAGTACCAGATCCTCAGATGTTAGTATACAAATGGAGAAACTAGGCAAATATAGTTATCATTCCTCATCAACAAAGCCACTCTTTACAGCACATGTTCATCACAGAAAGCTGCAAGTAGACATCATATAGAGAACAATGTATCATGGGGAGTACAGCACCAATGGGTTTATCATCGCAGTGTCTGCGTATGTGGCTAAGGAAGCATTGCAGAAGAAGTGGCAGAAAGACTGTAAGAGCCCGAATACCAGGCAATCTGCTGTGAAGCAGTTTCTTCTACAAATAGACGCACAAATAAGACCAGAACAGTGGCAACATCAGTGGACATGTTAATGTGGAAAGGGGACATTTTCTCTGGGTCGCACTCCCAGGGAGAGAACTGTGAGTCACTAATGACTGCTGGGAAAAGAACTACTATCCATTTCCAGGGACAAGCTCCCTTATTTGTTGTCCAGTGCAGAGTAAGGTAACCTTGAAATCATATACACACAAAAGAAATAAAAATGGACTCAGCAGGTTATATTTATTTGTTCATACACATAAATACATATTTACACATATGCATGTAACAATCATCAAAGAAAAAGAGGCTGTCAGCTTGATGGCATAGGAGGGGTTTGGGTGACTGTAGCTGGGAGGTGTCAGAGAGAGGAAACTGAGAGGTAAAATTGATGTAATTCTATTTTAATTAAAAATACGTTTTAAAAGGTGTAGAAGATAGATGGAGAGAGAGAGGGTTGGTTCAGTGCTCTTGTTGAGGACCCAGGTTCAGCTCCCAGCACCTATGTGGTGGCACACAACTCTCTTTAACTCCAGTAGCGGGGAATCTGATGCCCTCTTCTGACTTACAGATACACCAAGCATGTCCTTGTACATCCATACATATATCAGGTACTCATACACATTTAAAAAAACTAAATTTAAATAAAATTTTTGAATGTAGAAGGTAGAGATGCCAATCCTAGTATTCTCACAGTATTTATGTTTGTATTATCTCTCTCATGATTACATACTTTTTTATACTTTGATGCTTCTGTTCTGTGTGGCCCAATAATCCCAAGATTGTGATGGCAAAATGTTTTCTCTCGCAGATCTTTTGGGTATACTAAGGCATTTATACTCTTGGTATTAAGACTGGTTTCATAGTAATCCAGTTGTGATGATTGAAATTTGTGGCTACAGTGAAGTTTACTACCTGCTGTAGTAATATTTCAAATTAGTAAGGTATTCTTACATTAAATTAAGACTTATAATTAGACTCAGGGTTGGGGAAACGGTTTAGTCAGTCAAATACTTGCTGTGCAAGAATGAGGACCCACGTTTGACCCACAGCACCCACGTAAGATCTGGATGTGGTAGTCCACAACTGTAATCCAAGTACCGGGAAGGCAGAGACTGGGGAATCCTTGGCACTTGCCGACCAGCCAATTTAGCTGAAATGGGGTGCTCCAGATCCAGTAAGTGAGCCTGGCTCAGTAACTAAGATGAGGAGTAAATGATATCTTCTGTCTACTTTGGTGTTCACACACATAAACATGTGCCACTTCCAGATGGACATGTGCACACAAGCGCAAGATAGGCTCAATCTCATTATGGCAGAACTTCATCTCTGTTTTAGTTACTACTGTGTCCTCAGCACCTTCAAATTTATCTGGATTATAGAAGGATAAATATTTCTATAATCTGTTTATCTGTCTATGAATGCTTTACAAAACATGAAATCTTACTCCATTGTGAATTTCCACCTGTCCTTCTAGCATATTTTTTATAAGTCCCTATTTTCAGAACTTTTATTGTGGGAACTTAATGCCATAGTGGTTTTGTGTAAAGCACATTAGTTATTGAATTTATTACCTCAGAGATAACTAGAAAATGTCATTGGTGACTTTCGCTTGACTAATATGAACCAACTGAAAGGATATTCTAGAGAAAATTTTACTTGAAATTAGTTATTATAAATTCTATGGAGAAATTATCTTTTCAGGAATTTGCTTATAAAACTAAAAAGTTTTTTGTTTTATAAGTGAAGCATGCATAGGCTTATCTTACATGGAAAACACAAGGCAGGAAAATTAATGAACAAATGCAAATTAAAAAAGTAGGAGGCATCTGTCATGTGGGACTATAGCTTTATCATTAACTTCTAGAATTGCTGCAGTAATAACTACCTTTGTAACATAAAGAAGTTGCTCACTTAAGTTATCAAATGTTACATTTTTCAATGAAAATAAAATTTAGTTGTTAAATAGTTATGAATACCTTTGATACTTTAAGGTTATTTATACATATATTTTAAATTTTTCCCACAAAACAAAATATTCTTGTTTATAAAAGGCTTATTTTGCATGTTGGCTTTGAGTCATAACAAGAGTTTTTCTTAAGTACTATTTGGCTTTGTAGTACAGACATAGATTTCTGTTTTTAAAAGAACATAGTCTAGCTTTAGTGTTTCTAAAATAATGTGAAGTATTGCTAATCCTAGGATATGTGTAAGGTTTTTCTTTGATGGCTGACAATTTACATTGAGTAATTGTTTTATAGTAGCAATTTAGCTACGTAACCTAATATAAATTTAAATGCATTTGTTTTAATAGCATTTTTATCTCTCTCATTTTCTAATTGAAGGAAGGGGCAAAAGCTAAGTTTGTATGGACTTTAAATCCTCTTGGATTTTGTACTTAAGTATATTAGTCAATATTTATCAAAAAAGATGCACTAGCATTTTCTTATTAAGGTTTTAAGATTATTGATTGGAAAAGAGTTCAAAAATATCTTTTTGCCCTTATTTCTTTCTGTATAACCTTCTTGAAGTTTCTCCAAATTAGATTTTAAATGCCAATTAGGAGGTTGAGTATACTGAAATAAAAGCAAATGCAACCGAAATGGCCTCACCTTATGGTGAGCTAGGCTTTTGAGGGAACCAGTGGAACCTTTGCTCTGAGCATGGCTTTGAGAAAGATATTCGTCTTAATGAACACATTAATTAGAACCATAACTATTTATAAGATAATTAGAAATGAAGCTTGGTAAACTGAACTTTTCCTGCAATTAATGGAGGATTAATTACTGGAGGTAATGAAGTGGATTTTTAAATGCATTAAGGTGAAGTACAGAGATGAGCAAGGCTTTGTGATAGTTGCATAATTATTTCAGACTGTTTGAGCATAGCTCATGAGATCGTTAATAAGCATCATTGCATCGTTATGTATGCACTTAAAAAGACTCACCACTAAAATGACTGCCTAATTATTTCTAATTGGCAGGACTCTGTGTAGTCATTGAGCTGTTTGTAGCCATTTTAAGGTTCATTTAACTATCCTTGGGGCCATGTGATAGATGGAAAAAGCTTCAGCTACATGCTGGCCTTGGCTGGCGCCGTTAATCAATTTTGGTGGGCCTCAGTTTAAATGCATTTTCTCATGCAGAGGTCAAAACCTGAAGTAGTCCGAGCAAAGTTTTTCCTTTTGAAGCCACTTGACTGTATTCATTAGCAATTAGTAAAATAATTGTGTCTGTCACTATATTTGGATTTCCATATGACTTAGTAATCTTTTATCACTGTCCTTTCTTATTCCATATTTGCTTCACTGGAAAGGAAATATTCTTCCAACAAATCCTTTTAGCAACTTCAGTGTAGTAGCATATGTTCCGATATACTACCTTTCTTTATTCATTTGTTAGCTTAAACAGTGGAGGACATCTCAACACTATCATCTAATTTGCTCCTGATTGATTGCTGGTGAAAGTTTCTACCCGAGGACAACATTTTAGGGCTTTTAAGGACATCTCAAAGGAATTAGTCATTAAGCATTAAGAGAGGAAGAAGTAGTCAAATCGAATTCTGACATATACGAGACTTTTGCAGTTAGAAGCATTTGTATCTAACTATGCTGAGAGCAAAATATATATACATATACGTCTACCTACTATATATAAAATATATGTGACTCAGGCATGTGTGATGGGGGTGGAAAGTTATGTAATATTGACATTTATTTTTTAAACTTTCTTAAATCAGTATATCAGTAACCTAGTATGTTATGGAATTAATTTCGGAATGTTCGAGTGTCAATTTTAAATGGTATATCAATCTTTATAATTGATATAAGGTTTTTAATCTTATGATATCAGATTTAATGTGACATCTCATTAGGTAAGCATCTGTAAAGGTTTTCAATGAGCTTGTTGTCTTGTTACTCATAATCATAGCCATCTGTGGAAGGTTGTTCCGGTGTGTGTGCCATAGGCTGCTTCAGGAGAGCAGTTGTCAGGCAACTTGTAGACGACTCACATAAAGGTCAGTTAATCCCCCTTTGTTATGAACAATGTGGTTCTAATCATTTGCTTAAATGTTGCTGTTTAAGACTAAAATTATTTATGTAGAATATTTTAAAGTGTTGCCAACTTTATTAAAACTAGATATTTGTGTTTAGTTCCCTTAACCATTTCATTATTCAAGAATTTGGGGGCTTAAATGTTAACCAGGTAGTGCATATTTCTTAGGAACTGACTTAATTGCTATGGATTCTAATCTGTTTCATTACTTAGAAACAAAAGGATTGAACTACAAAAATGATTATATTAGTCAACCTGTGCTATTTTCAGCTAGAATGAGGAACTTTTTAGGTTTTGGCAGTGTGTTTTGAATATTTTTTAGTATATATATTAGGTTAAAGTGGAAATAAGATCACATTCTTATATTAAGTATAATATTATGTCAACAATATTAATTCTAATATTGTTAGACTTCGTTGAATTCATTTTTGTATTTTTATTAGAAAATATTTGTTTTTGATGCTTAGAATAAAAAAATTAAGGGTAGGATAGAATTTTAGTTTTTGAAGTTAGAAACTTACATTGTTTATATTGATTTAAAGTTGTATGGTTGTTTAATTGAGGCTGTAAATTGAAGCTGAAATTGTAGAAATTGAGATCTACTTTATTTGTCAGGTGTAAAATTTTTACACCAAATTATACGTGGTTATCTTAGGGAACTGTGGGCATGAAACTCTTGTTGCTAAGTATAAATGGCCAAAATGTTACTATTTCATTTCAGCTAACTTTTTTTAGAGTTTTTAAAAGTTTGTTCAGAACATAATGTGAAAATATTATCTACTGTGCTCCAGAAAACTGTGGTAGGACTATGGTGCTGCTGTCCATTGGTCTTGTAGTTTCCTGTTGAGCACACTGTGAGGTCATTGAATGCGTTAACTTGTTAGTTAGACTATAGCATTAGCCAGGCTCCTCTGTGTTCCAGCTCTCTCACCTTGGAATTGGGGCTTGTCCCCACTTGTCCCTTCTCCACTTGACCCATTTAGCTTTATGCTTTACAAGATTTAGAATCTATTCTGAAAGAAATCTTGATTTTAGTTAACTGCTTCTCTTTGCTCACCAAAGGGATAGAGTAAGTTATTCTACAGTTCAGTCTGTGATTGTTTTTATTAGGATACTCAATTGTGATAAGAAGGCTTGGCTTATATTCCTCTCTGGGTTGACTGGTAAGATATATGCCTCTGTCCCTACAGTAGCCACATAAAGTGGTTGCCTGCCCTGTACTTGTCAGGGGATATAATCTCACTGCTGTGCAGAGCCTCTTGGAAGCTTTGCCAAGAATAACAATATTTATGGGGCGATGCTTGAAGGATATATAGTGTATCTATTTCTTTACCAGTTTCAAGTCCACCCCTTAGGTAAGCCCAAGTCTTATATCTAGATTCCATCTATTGACCTTCTCTAGAATAGATTTTACTGAGTTGATTTTCAGCATCTGAAATTCAGTAGAGTCTTTATTATAAGAGTGATCTCAATGTCAGGGACAATTGTACCTGAATTGATCTGCTGGTTAATTTTTAGTATGTGAACATTATGAAATTGCTTCTTTTGGGTTACTTTTAAAAAAGATTGAAGCCATATTTCTGTTCTGACCCTAGCAAAGCTAAAGAGTCTAATGTACTATTGTGTTTATAAACTTCCTTCTGCTCTCCCTCTCTTTCCCTCATTCTCTCTTCCTAGCAAACCTCCCTCCTTCCCACATGGACCTCTTCCACACTCTTCTCTAAAAACTCCATGTTTATTTCCTGGTTTGCTATGTGAGGTTGTAAATGGGAAGCTAGGCATGTCGAGTGCCTTGAATCTTTGGTGCTTGAGATAGTAAGGCCCATACAGCCTCTCTTCCCACTGAATAACCACAGAGTATTAAAATGTGGCTTAGGAAGATAGTCAACAAAGACTAGAGTGACAGGTTTGGGTTTTGTTTAGGCATTTCTTTTAGCCCTGGAAGCCCCTGATGTTATAGTGGAACCCTGGTGGTTTGTCTTTCTCTTTTCATTTGCTGCTGCTTTGTTTGTTCCAAAAGCCACTTCAGTCCCGTGAGAACACAAGATGGTAACATGAGAGTGGTTAAAGCTCTAAGAAAAGGGGCTTAGAGAAGTTCCTTTTGGGAGCCAGAAAATATGAGGGAAATTCCAGAAAGGAAAAACCCTGGAATTGTTGTTTCTGTGTTCTCAGCGTGGTTTGCACAAGAACTGGACTCAACTCTGAGCTGCACATGATTGACAAATTCAACACATGTAGTGATAGGAGCGGTATCAAAATCTTTGAAATTTGAAGTAACATTGAACCACAACTCAGAGAAAATAAAACAGAGACCATTTGATCTAAATTAAATTGTGTTAATTGCTGGCTAAAATAACTAAATTGGTAGACTATAGAGGGTTTTATTTAGGTTGTAGAGCCTTCACGATATAGTACTACTCAGTATGTTAAGGATACAATCCAAAAATTCTCAATATTTTGACAACTGAGGATTTAAGGGAAAAACAGTCAATAAATGCCAGCTTCAAGATGCTCTAGATGATGGGATTTTCAGATGCAGACTTTAAATATAATTGTAACTTTGCACTGTGAAGTAAAATTAAATACTTCTGAAACAAATAGAAAGTTATAATAAAATACATTAATTTATTGTGTATGTGTGAATGTTGTATCCCCTGTGAAGATCAAAGGACAGCCTGTGTGAGTTGGTTCTCTCCTACCGAGTTGGTTTTCTCCATTTACAATGTGGATTCTGGGGATTGAAGTCAGACTTGGCAGCGTTCAACATTACTTGCCGAACAGTCTCACTGACCCAAGATAGAACTTTTTAAATAGAGAAATAAGAACTATTCAAACAAACAAAAACCTCAAAGTGGCTATTTTAGAACTGAAAAATACAGTGTCTGTTGTTGACTTCTGTCCCCCATGTACAACAACATGACTGTTGTACTAAAGTCAGAGCAGTTGTCATTTCTTACACGGTTGAGCTCACTAACACTCCCTCCAAGAGCTAGCTTTACTGGACACAGCGTTTAGTGGGCAGTCACATCCTTTTAGGGCCTAAAACCTACTGTCCCATGTGTTTCTGCCTTTGAGGGTTGCTAGTGAGACCTGCTGAGATTCTGATGTTTCTGTTGGTGTTTTCCCTTACAGTTTTTAGTAGTGTTTATCTGCTTTGTATTTTTGACATGTCATGCAGAGTTCTCTGTAACATGAGGGCTGGCTTGTTGGGGTTTCTGTCCCTCCCAGTACCCCAACAGCCGGCAAGCAACAAAGAAAATCACACACAAGACTCCATAAGGTTATAAACCGATTGGCCCATTAGGTTAAGCTTCTTGTTAACTCTTATATTAACCCATTATTCTCATCTATGTTAGCCATAATGGCTCCGTACCTTTTCTCAGCTGGGCAAGTTACATGCTGCCTCTTTGGTGGTCTGCGCAGGAGTGGCTGAGAGAGCTTCTGCTTCCAGAATACTCCCAGTCTCTTTGCTCCACCCCTACTTCCTGTCTGGCTTTCCCGCCTATACTGCCTGCCTGGCCAATCAGCGTTTTATTAAAATATGATTGACAGAATACAGATAATTCTCCCGCACCATTTCCCTCTTTTTTTTTTTAAACAAAGGAAAATACCCATAATCCATTTCTTGGGAATGTGGGCGTAGTATTTCAGGCTACTTCCTGCAGGTTGGGGGCGCTGATGATCTTATGGGGACCTAAAGAAAATTTAGAGTTATAATCAAGTCCTGACTGAAGTATCCTGGGAGTCTTGATCATCTCAGGCTGCAGTCTTGAATCAGTTCTGGATGTAGAACTCTGTCATCTGGGCCATCTGTTCCTGTCGATTTCTCAGGTGGCCTCCCTTGGTCAAAGATGATTTTTCTTAACTCTGAATAAATCCATAGCCTCTCATTTTCTGTGGAAACAAAAGCAGAATCTCTTCTCCAAAGTAGCATACCTTTTGACTTCAGTTTTGAAGCCAAGGTATTTTCAAAATGTCTATCTTGGGTTAGTTCAGCAGCATTTATAAACAAATGTCTTTTGGTGACTGTTGCTCCTTCCTCAGCATTCAAACAATTAAAAGAGAGCATAATAACACACAGTATCAAGATTCTCTGTGTAATTTCCATCTTTATGCGGCTTTATTTTACTTCTATTTCTTTTATTTTTACTTTTACTTTTTGAGACAGGCTCTTTGTATATCTTTGTCCTGGAATAACTCTGTAGACCAGGCTGTCCTTGAACTCACAGAGATCCTCCTGTCTCTGCCTCCCCAGTGCTGGGATTAAAGGTGTATGCTACCACACCTGGAACTCACAGAGATCTGTCTGTCTCTGCCTCCCAGGCATTGGGATTAAAGGTGTGCACTACCACACCTTGAAGTCACAGAGGTCAATCTCTACCTCTGTCCCTTGAAGTCACAGAGGTCAATATGCCTCTGCCTCCCAGGCATTGGGATTTAAGGTGTGTACCACCACACCCAACTACTCTCTTTCTTCCTTTTTTTACATTAAGAACTTTAACTTTTAGCCTGCATATATTTTAACACACTGTAAAATATTTAGAGGTTTTCTTCCTCTTTGAATCTCTCTTTACTGTATATTTTTCTTTTTCTGACCATATGAGTCTTTAATTTACTAAGCAATATGGAGAGCTGTGGCTTTGACGGCTAGATCCAGCTCATTCCTTAGCTTTTCAGCCTCAAGGCTGAGGTACCAGCCAGAGCTGTGGTTCACTGCCTTAACTCTGTCGTGTTTCAAGGTCCTTGCTAGCAAGCAAGCTGCATCATTCTGCTCACAGACCACAATCAGTCGGACTGCCTGCCTGCAAGAGTCAGAGTTTGTCCTGGCAGGACAGCCCAGAAAGCCGGCATTTTAAAACAGCATAGCTTTTTCCTGCTACGACTGAAAACCGAAAAGCATGCGTTCAGCTTTTCACCAACAGCATTTAAGTGTTTCGTGGCAGGACCTCTTAATGAGCTGCAAGGTTTTGCAGCTAAGGCTGAGTCAAGAAGCCTCTCTTAGATGAGAGCATTTGCTTGCCTCTAGCAAGCAGAGCAGAACCGAAAAATTGCTGCTACCAAGAAAACATACTTTATTCTATTCTTTCCCAAACTTTCTCAGGCTTTCTGTGGATTCATTTATCCACGTCTGGGCGCCATATGTAGTATGAGGGCCGGCTTGTTGGGGTTTCTGTCCCGCCCAGTACCCCACAACTGGCAAGTCCCAGAGAAAATCAATCACACAGAGATCTCTATAAGTTATAAAGCTGATTGGCCCATTAGGCCAGGCTTCTTGTTAACTCTTATAACATATATTACCCCATTATCCTTATCTATGTTAGCCACATGGGCTCGGTACCTTTCTCGGTGTGACAGCTTACATGTTGCCTCTTCGGTGGTCTGTACAGGAATGGCTGAGAGAGAGCTTCTACTTCCAGAATACTCCAAGTCTCTTTGCTCCACCCCTACTTCCTGTCTGGCTTTTCCGCCTATACTGCCTGCCTGGCCAATCAGCGTTTTATTAAAATATGATTGACAGAATACAGATAATTCTCCCGCACCAGTTCTCTGGTCATGTGTTGGTGTCTAAGTGCTTCTTGTTCTTGGAGGCCGTAGTTATGCTTGTGTGTTTTCCTCAGTGATTTGGGAATGTGGTATTTTATCAGCCATGTCCTCTATCCTCAACAGGCTTCTGCTTGGTCCAGTTTACTGCTTCTGCTTTTCACAGAATTTTCTTTCCTTTAAAAAGATTAGGTTCATTGAGCCTGGAGGTAGTGGCACATGCCTTTAAACCCAGCACTCGGATTCAGGCAGGTCTTTGTGAGTTCAAGGCCAGCCTGGTCTACAAAGCAAGTTCCAGGAGAGCCAGAGCTAATACACAGGAAAATCCCTGTCTTGGAAAAAACAAAACAAAATAAACAAACAAATAAATAATAGAAGGAAAAAGAAAAAATTAGGTCCATTGAGCTTTGGATTTCCAACATTTCTGTTTTTTCCCCCATAACTTCATTTTCATTTTTTTAATATGTTGATTGCTGATTTTGTCTTTCATTTTTGTTGACCTTTTCTGTCTATGTTACTTATTGTTAAGGACATGCATGAAATCCATCTATTTGTCTGTATTCTTTTTCAGGTAATTGATCATTTTTACTTGAAAACTTTTGATTCCCACCCCCCACCCCCGGCATTGTGCTTGCTTCAGTATCTGTGTTTGGCATTTGTGTAGTTTTGTGTTCTCGGGGAGCACTGTTGCCTTGTTTCATGATCGTGCTTCTTGTGCTGTGATTTGTGATCTCTTGATTTAGATCTGTCTTATGATTTCTTTGCGCAGATCATCTTTGGAAATTGGGGAGTGTTAGCCCATTGCTCATGCGAGTGCTTTAACAGCAACATTGACCCATGCAAGATAAGGAAATGGTCTTTTTCTTACAGAAATGACTTAAAGTCAGCTATAGCTCCCTAATAGTTCACTGAAAGTGAAAGAACTGAAAATGCAAGAATTATTGTAGACTTTACTGTAGAGTTGAAAATTACTTAGTAAATGCGACAATAATAGATGAAGGAGGCAAAGGAGTGTGACAGAAATGGGGAACAAAGAAGCATTGCAAACAGATGAAAGCTGAAGAGAGTTGAGAAGAATGTTATGAATAGAAGTGATTCCCCACTTGCTAGGGGAAATAGCAAGTGATTAGAGAAAAATACAGAAGAAAGACAAGATGACTTCCGTTAGTGAGAATGTTACACATCAAATTTGAATATCTGTAGTGAGAGAAATACAAAAGTAAGATCAAGTAATATTTTTTAAAAAGCAAATAAGGTTAATTCAGTATACAGTTAAGTGTAAGGGGCCAAGGAGGCAACACAGGGGACAGAAAAAGCATGAAGCTAAGACCAGTATGGCCGCAACATGGAAAACATGCCAACTCAAAATTAGATGATTGTATAAAGGGAAGAACAAACAAAACAGGGCATTTAAAATATACAGTATAGTAAAAGTTCTGCCAACTCTATAGAGGACAAGAGTGGGAAACGAGTCATCCGGAGAAGAAGATGAAGTAATAGACCAGTTCTTTCAGGGGCCTTTGAAGACTGCTGGCTACAGGTGCGGAAGCAAAGGTGGTCATTGACTGCGGACTCTTCCTTCCATTGGTTTATACTGCTGCTAAGTATTAGACAGTATCTGATGTGTGCCAGAGATGTTGTCATGGTAGCCCCTTTTCTTTGTGTACCTGCATTCTGTAGGGTGATTGTATATATTCCCTTATTTTTCCAAGGTGCTCCTGTAGCAGGTGTCTATTTTAGCCAAGAAATATCTCCCAAGTGGATTGGGAGTAGAGTAAATAGCATTGAGATATGTTGACCTTTTAGGGTCTCCTGAGTGTTAATCATCCTGTTGGTATGATGTAGTTGCTTGTCTGTTGAATACCCATGGAACTTTAGAGGGCTCAAGCTCAACTGCAGTGTACAGCGAGTGGGTCTAGAACTGTCTGCCTGCTGCCTGTGTTGGGAAGCTCTCTGGGATGAGTAGATTCACCTTTTCCCAGGCAACTCAATACCTATATCTGTAGCAAATATGAAAAGATGCTGTATACAAAAAGAGAGTGAACTTGAAGATAGATAGGAAAAACCATTCAATCTGAAGAACAATGAGGAAAGAAAAATAAAGCGAGAAACCACTCAGGAGCATGTGCAACTAAAACTCATATCTATATATCTATATAATTAAAATTCTAAGAGTAGATAAGAAAATCTCGTGGAAAACATATTTAAAGAAGTATAGTGGCCAGAAGTGTTCCAATTTGGTAGAATGCTGGATTAAAGAAAGTTATTGAGGGACTGAAGAGATCACTCAGCAGTTTGGGCCATTTGTTGCTCTTGCAAAGGACCTGGGTTTGATTCCCAGACAGACATAGTTAGGAGCCCCAGTTCCACGGTATCTGACAGCCTCTTCTGGCCTCCTCCCTTGACTTCTTGCTTTTACTGTTGACTTCTGGCCCCTGCCCTTGGCTTCCAGCCTTCTTGGGCACTAGGCACACACATGGTGCACATACATACACATGAAGGCAAAACACTCACACACACACACACACACACACACACACACACACAAGTCTGAAAAAAATTAAAAAGAAAAGTTCTTGAATCTCAAAGAGTAAATGGTTTAAAAAAATTAAGAAAAATGAGGTGGTAGTACACCTTAAATCCCAGCACTCTAGAGGCCAGAAGCAGCACAGTCTCAATGAGTTTGAGCCTATGTCAGCCTGGTCTACAGGTTGCAGGACAGCAAGCCAGGGTTACATAGAGAAATCTTCTAACTTGTCCCCCCATGGGAAAAGAAATGTTTTAACTGTTTATAATTTTAGGATTTAATGAAATATTTTGTGTTTATATATTGTGTTTTTAAAAACCTTTTTTATCTTAAAATTTGATTGATTTTATGTATAGGGGTGTTGTGCTTGTATGTATGTCTGTGCGGTATGTCATGTCTGGTGCCTTTGAAGGTCAGAAGAGGTCTTAAGGTTCCCTGGAACTGGGGTTACAAGACAGTTGTGCGCTATCATGTGAATGCTGGCAATCCAATGGGTCTTAATTTCAGATCCTTCTTACCAGCACTCTATATTCAGCTTTGATATCCAAGTTTTCATTAATATGTGCTTGACTAGGTAAATTATGAAAGAAGAAAGAAGAAAAGAAGCATATTGCTTTTGTGTGACTATAACTTTTTAACAACAGCTTTTATGGAGTGTTGAGCAAGACAGTAAAGGAGGGGAATATATTAGTAGTACAGGTCTCTCTTAAGCCTAAGCAGAATTGTTCTGCTTGTTGGTTGATTTTTATCACTTGCTCTGTGACTAGAAAAGGTTAATAGCACATTTTAATTCACATACTTGTTTGGGAAATCTTGACAAGCAGCCTTAAAATGTTTCTAAAATTAAACAGTTAAAATATGCTGTTATCTTTTAGGATAAGTATTCATATTTTGTTCATTTTTAATTTTAGAAATGATTATTGGTCTCTATTGGAATATTCCTGTTTTTTTTTTTAACAGTTTAAATTTTGGCAATGATTAAATGTCACTTCAATAACTGATTCATTGTTCATTCATTCAGTGAAAGCTTTGCATTTGAATTTGTGATAGCCACTTCCTTTTGAAAAAGATTTTATTCATTCTCCTTTGATGAGAATCTTGATGCTGACTAGAGATATGGGATTGTCTTCACAACACTCTTGGGCGAGGTGTGCGTCCGTGGTTGCCTTGTACATACTGAGCATTGGATGGGGTTTGCCGGGAATGATGAAAAGGACAGTTTTGGTTTAGTGTTTACAGATGACACCTCTGTGTCTATCTGTCTTAATTATGTTTACCATTGCTGTGATGTAACATCATGACAAAGAATAACTTGGGGAGGAAATGATTTATTTCACTCACGGTTCCATACAGCAATTCATCATCAAAAGCAGTGAGGGCAGGAACTCAAGCAGGGCAGGAACTCAAGCTAATGCAGAGGCCATGGAGGAGTGCTGCTTATTGGTTTACTCAACATGGCTTGCTCAGCCTGCTTTCTCATAGAACACAGCACCACCCAGGGATGGCACCATGCACAATGCACTGGGTTCTTCCCCACCAATCATTAATTAAATGCCTTAAAGGTAATGGAGGCATTTTCTCAGTTGACGTTCTCTCTTTTAGATAACTCTAGCTTGTGGAAAGTTGACATAAAATTAGCCAGCATACCATCTGTCATCTCTTTCTGAGTTGCTGGGTTGGATAAATATAACTTTTACTTATCTATGGCTGTTAGACGATGAATTATATGTATTTGATAAATAATCATGGTTAGTAGGGTTGGTACAAATAGACCATTTGTTCATAACTCAATACTGCAAATCCTTTTTGATTTTTCTAGCTATGGAGAATCTGGTATTTTGACAAAATTAGTAGGTACAAGCTTCTTATCAAACATGAATTTAAAATTTATTTTGAAGCAAAATCATACTTGGTTGTTACCAAAATCAAAATCTTATTTTTATTTTAGTTGTTATTTCAGGTCTTCTACTCTTTACAAAGCTTGCCCTGATTGCTTCCTTCCTTGTGTTTATCTAAATATATACTAAGTATTAGCCATGAAAATTAAATGTAAGTTTGTCATATGGACTAGCAGTTCTCCTTTTAAGGCCAGCCCCAAAGAAATGATAACACATATTCATACAAAGCCTTGTGCAATACATTCTCAGAAGGATGATTCATAACTTTAAAAATGTGCTTGAGTTGATAAGTGCATAAAGTAATATATAAGCATATGTAAGCATATGGTGGAATATTATTCAGCAATGGAAAGAAAGAACTAATGAGCACTATGGCATGGATAAGCCTAAAGAATTACAGTAGGTAAAAGAAGACAGACAAAAGAGACCACATACTTTACTATTCTATTTGTGAAAAATATCCAGAAAAAGCAGGCATATAAAGTCAGAAGGTGATTAATGATTAATAGTATATGAATGTGTGAAGGATGATGAAAATGTCCTAAAAACTGAGGAATGTTAGTGGTTACAGTATTGGTATCTTTATACAAAGAAATTCAGTTTTATACATGAAATGGGTGAATTTTATGGCAAGTCAACTAGATCTCAACAAAGCTATTAAAAATTAAAAAAATATTGATACTGTAGTAATTACAATTCTTGGCCCATCTCTTAGCATTTAATAACTGTTTAAAGGATGATTTATTTACTTTTAAATGACTTGAACTTTTTAGATATAAAGTGAACTCAGTAGTCAAGAAGGAAGGCATTAAATTTGAAACTGAACTAACTAGTCCTATTATCTAGGAAGGAATTCCAGAGAGATAAGTCCCAAACCAGTAAGGTAGACAAGTGACTTTTATTTATTCATGTAAAACATTTTGGTGAGATGGCCGGTAGTGGAAAGTGTAGGAAATTGTAAATGATTAGTGTGCAGTGTGCAGCTGTTCAGACTTCTTCACTGCCATCTCTCTTCTGTTCCCTTCAGTAGCCGTGAATGCAAGCATTACGGATTGAACTTCATATACATGGACCTAGACTTATTAAGCATGTACTGTTTTTGTGGTTATCATCCTAGGTCCTTTATTTCTTTTTGTATGTTAAGCCATGAATTCATAGGGAATGGGCTTCAGAAACTCAGACTCCTTCCATTGGTCTGCACAATGTGTGCTTCTGTGGGTGGAGCAGGCTGGCTCTTAAATTGAACCCAGGTACCTTTTGGCTTCCTTCGTTCTTTCTTCTTTTCTGATTGTTTTACTTCACCCAGTTCAGGAAGCTGCCTTTGCTCTTTGGACTCAATCCACACATTCATTCTCTTGGGAGAATGTCACCCATAACTTCTTGTTTACAATGATGCCCATGGCATGCTGGCTTAAGTGGCGAGGTGACATACTTAACTCTTCTTGTTTTGCCATGGTAACAGTTAGGTGGCATTATTTTTAAACAGTGCCCCATTCCCTTGATGTCTACAATATCACTCTTCTTGTAGATTTGCATGTATGTGGCCAGAGAAACAGTTCCATGTTTCCTATAAGGCCTAGTGAACATGTAGATGAACACATAGACAGTACCCCTCCACTTTCCCTTTGTTTGTCATTTTGTTGAGGTTCTGGAAGATGACTGCCACAGTAAACAAATGGAAGTCAATTTATATGAGTCAGCTCTTGATTTCTACCATGTAGTTGTGCATATTAACAGCAAAGCACCTTTACCAACTGAGCCATCTTTCCAGACCAAGATTGATGAGTCTTTAAAGTCTTCCCAAGATAGTAATATTTGGTTTCATTGACCTTTTTCCTATTTTCTCGTCACTAATTTTTGCTGTAATTGTTCTTTGTGTTTTTTCTCTTTCATTTTTAGGTGTGCTAGGAGATGGCTAGTGTCTTGTGAATGTTTTTAAACTATAGCCACAATTTTCTTCTTTAAATTTAATTTATCATGCACGTTTAAATGGATTCTTGAAATGGATGCTTCAACCACTGCATTTTTAGTATTTGGATGCAGTATCTGTCTGCACAGTTTAGTATTCATGCCCACTAAGTGTCATGCAGTGTTTTCATGATCATTTGGTTAAGATTTATCCTTAGTCTCCTTTGTGATGTTTTCTTTGACCTATAGGTTACAGAGAAATAGGACAAATGAATTTAGAAATTTCCAAACAAAGTGATTTTTCTTTTTTAGTCATCTTTGTCTTTATTGTTTTCTAGCATTATTGAATTATTATTCTTTGATCAGAGTACCTATTCAAGGCAATTTCAATTCTCTAAAATATATAAAGAATTCTCCATGATCTGGTGTATGGCCAGGTTTTAAATTATGCCTGCATCTTAAAAGGATGTACAGTTTTTTGTTTGGTTTTTTTTTTTTATTTTGAAACAGAGTTTCTTTTTGTAGCCCTGGCTGTCCTGGAACTAACTGTAGACAAGGCTGAATCTAAACTCAAAGAGATCCACCTTCCTCTGCCTCTCAAGTGCTGGGATTAAAGGAATGTGTCACCACTACCTGGAAGATGTGCATATTTTTAGTTATTAGTAGAATCTTATGCCAATTAGGTCAAATTTTAAATTTTGTTTAAATATTTTATTATCTTTCTGATCTTCTGAGTTCTTTTTTCTTGCTTACTGAAATTTTTTTTTAAAAAATGTATTTCTTGCTTTATTATCTAGTCTCAGGGTCTTGGCCACTTTAGCAGTGTTAGGTATAGATTCCATCTCATTGAGTGAGCTTTAAAGCCAATCAAGTGATTGGTTACTCCCATAACATTTGTGCCACCACTGCATGTTGCAGGCAGGTTTCAGTTGTAGGTTGCAGACTTTATAGCTGGGTAATATTGATGATTATTTTGGCTTCCATTAACATGCAGAGTACCGTCTAGAACTATATATAAATGCTAGTCTATAGAGGTAAAGCTTCTAGTTGGGTACCAACTTGATATGTCTAAGTTTGATGACATAAATAAGTTATGTCTTCAGTAATATAGCCTACTGTGATGTTGGGTGGGGGTGGATCTATGGGACCACTTTTTCTAAGGACTCAACAATATGTAACCCATTTCTGGCTCCTCTATAGTTATATAGTGATAAGACAGTCATCCTAATTTGCCTCTTGAATTCCCTAGTGATGTAGAACATACATTACAGTCCATATTTAATATCTTGTGTCCTCTTGGTGAAATGCCTTGTTTTGATCATTTTCTAATTGAATTGCCTGTATTTTTAATTTTAATAATTGTTTTTAATTTTGATTATTTTTAATGTTAATATTTCAGCCTTCACTGTGTTGCCCAGGCTGACCTTTTATTAATGGACTCAAGCAGTCCTCCTGTTTTAGATACAGGAGAGTACCTCCACTTCCCAATAGCTGGTTACTTTCTTTCAGTCATAGCTTCTCTTTTCATTCTTTTTGCAGGATCTTTTCCAGAGCAAAGTTTAAATTTTGTTAAAGTCTAAGTTTCTTAATTTTCCTTTTATATTTATGTTTTTGGTGTCATTTGAGTCTGCTTAGCTGTTCTTATTATAGTGTATAATATAGTTATTATACATAACAGTCTCAATTTGAGCTCCAATAGCTTACAGTGTTAGGATATTAATTTTACTCATGCCTTTTTACTGGTAAGAACAGAGAATACTGTTAATTTCTAATATACATTAAGAATTTTTGTTCATGGAAAAAGATCAGATCAATGTTTAACTGAATTTATTAAGGAAAAAAATACATAATGTTAGCATTTAGGAGACAAGACAAAAAATCGGGAGTGTAGTGCCTGTATTTACTCATTTAAAATAAATATTTAAGTATTTTTTGTGAGAGGCACAGTTCTAGGTACTTGGGATACATTTGTTAAATAAAAACTTCCTTGTTAATCTTCTTGAGGAGTGTGAGCAAGGATAAACAGTAAATACCATCCAAGAAGCATTAAATTATGTGTCTCGTGGTGGCAAAGAAGACAGGGTAGTGGTGTTCATGATTCAGTATTAACAAGGTAGGGATGCCGAATAATAAGGAAATGGTGTTTAGGCAAGGGCTTGCAGGAGGCTGTGGGATCTGAGGGATCTAAGCAACAGTGCTACCAAGGTATAGAGAGTTAATTCAGAGGTTACAAGTCAGAAAGATGTCAGATGGGTTTCAGTCTTCTGGATTTTATGTTAGTCACAAATCATCTGTGAGGTTCACAATGTCAGACATAAAACTGACACTTAATGAACACAGCTATAGTACAGGTCCCCTTTTCAGGTGGTAAGGATAGTGTCCAGCTGGGGTTCACACTGGCTTTGAGTAGATCAGAGTATAACCTTATTTTTAATCCCTCCGTAACTCACTCACCTGCCAGGTTAGCCCTCTGAAGGGTTTCAGGCATTGTGTATGTCTGTAGGCACTTTCAGTGCTTGGCATTATGGGCTCTCTGACTTATTCAGGACAGAATTTGAGAACTTCGGGCAATATTGAATTTCCTTAGCCTCCCAGAGTTAAAGTAGGCCAAATAATGATGGTAACTACCCTGAGAGCAGGATGGAAACCTTTGTCGTTTTAACCCCTTTGCCAAGACTGTGTGCTTTGTACTGGAAGCGCCTTTCCCATGAAAGCTCTTATTACTGCAACTAAAATACTGGCACAAACAATTTAGGACTATTCATAGATTTGGAAGAGAAGCAAATAACAAACCCAAAGTAATTGAAAATCAAATTTAAAAATTATACAGATAGTATTCTGACTTGACAAACTAGTCAGTCTGTATTGAATATATATTTTCTCACAACTTTGTAAAGATAAATTTCAAGGGGTTTTAGTAAATATAAACTTGTATTATTAGTGACTTGTGATCAAATTTATAACAACCAAAATTTGCTGTAGCTAAAGTATATTTTGTCTTTTAAAAAAATCTTTAAAGAAAAAATTAATTACAAATTTCAAAATTATTTGTTGGGAGAATGATTTTCTTTTTTATTGACTGTGAAGTAATTGCTAAAGTAGATTAAATATTATCAGAGTTTGATTGCACAGCTATATGTTTCTATTTTTATCGTTTATTGATTTCTTGAATACAAAAAATTCAGTTATAGGCTTAACTCCTGCATATTACAAAGCGTATTAAGTTGATAGTTTTAATTCTGAAATAAGATAGTAGAACAAAAGTTCATGCTTAATAACTTAAGTTTGCATACATATACCTCATCCCCTTAAAATTATTTATTTATTTATCTATTTACTTATTTATTTCTTTTATGTCCTACCAAAGTTTTTCTAACCTTCTCTCCTCCCAGTTCTTCTCTGACCCCACCTCCTTTTCTCACTTCCCAATCCACTCCTCATCCTTTTCTTTGGCTCACTAGTTTTAATGCTGAAATAGACCAATAGCCACTATATAATTTGATTAAGTGAAGAAATGGTCAACTTCCAAGATACTCGTTTATTTAGTTGATAAGCACTTCTGGTTTTCATTCCTTTCCATCCCAAACAGTGCAGGGATTTCTTCCATTGTTGTTGCATTGACCGATGATGCAGGAACTGGCTCCATCATTCTGTTTTCTTTGGGGGAAATTGTCATTTTTCTCCAACAAAGTTATTATTCTATTGAGAAACAAAATAGTTTGTCTTTGAAAACGACTCTTTTATATACTTATAATTATAAGAATAAATATAGATAATTACAATGAGTATATTTATGAGATAAACATCATCTTAACTTTCACAATAATTTTTAAAATGATCTTGGTGCTCCTGAGAAGGAATGTGCTCTCATACTTAAGGACGTCCATGGCAAACTTCACCTGAAAGCCGTCAGGTTTAGAATATAATGCTAGTAGCTACCAGCTGTTAAAAATTTTCATTTGCTGAGTTTATTCCTTTGCCCCTTTGTAATTTAAATGCCTTTATTTAAAGTTTAAGGTAAGGATATTGTAAAGTATGTAGCATTTTGAGATTAAATGGTGTCCAGAACATACAGTTCAAGGAGTTAGTTCAATGTAATTGGAGGAATTATTAAATGACACTGACCTCATTTCCTTTAGAACAATGAAAATGAATAGTTTCACATTTTATTAGGCTGATATTCCAGATGTAGTATACATTTAATTAAGTGTAGTTTCCTTTTAGTTATGGTATGTGTATCTGTTTTTTGTCGCAAATTCTTTCTAGTTTTACAGTTTTCCACATGTTTTCTTTCACCATTTATGATTTTTTTCAAAGCAGAGCTATAAGGAGTTAAATCACTTTAGCATGCAGCAAAACAGTTCCCATTCAAACAATAAACGCTGTTTTAAAAAGCCTTTAGATCTTCTGTCACTTCATAAATATAAATATATAAAAACGTTATGCAGTTGTAGTGCCCACCTGCTAATTAAATGCAGATTTCCTCAAACTTGTTTAAAATCTGTCTGTTTGTTTCAACTCTTTCTCTGCTCAGAGTGCATATGGCCCTTGTGAAGCTAATTATGCTTATGGGGCAGCTGTTAAATTTAGTGCAACTAATTTTATCCAATATTTTACATTTTAATTGATTACCTGTGAAGAAATTAGCAAATTAACACGTATTGTACAGTAACTGAATGGTCTTTTATGGTTACTTTCAGATTTAGCAGGCGAGCTAGGCACTGATAGAATAAAGGCACTTGTAGGGGTTTTGTAGGAGACTTACTGGTGGACCTTGATTAGCTGGTGTGAGAATTTAGGAAGAGCGATGGGTGACGCCAGGCATCTGTGTGTCCTGTGTCTTAGACATGAGAAGCAGATTGGAAAGTAATAGCCTTTTCACAGAATTTTGGTAACATATGGGCTTATCTGGATCTAAGAAGTCTTTGAAGATCTTTGAACTTGACTAAATGACTTAACCTTTGGCTGAGTGGGTGGGTTATGTGTTTTTAGTGGGGGAAGCACTGGCATTCTGGGTTTCTCTCTTTCTTTCTTTTCCCTTCCCAATTCTATCCTTTCCTGTGTTTCTTACAAAGTGGAGACTGGAAATGATGAGTAGGAATTTGTGGTGTGAGCATCCCAGTACTTACTAAACAGATCCGTTTGTTCAAAAGGAACACGTCCTTTGAGAGTATTTGAGAAATGAGTCTGTATAGATGCTTATTTTCTGTTTTATTTATTTGTTATTGAAAATGATACCTCAATCAGATCTCACAGGCATTGTCCTTAGTTGAAAGGCTATAGGCAGACTTGACCTCAGACTTCAATTCTATCGCTGACTTTCTGTGGTCTTTGACCTTCCCTAGGGTTCAGTTTTCCTCAAACCAAACCAAAACCATCAAGTGCCCCCGCATAGGATTGGGGTTCATCTTCTAAACACCACACACACACACACACACACACACGAGAGAGAGAGAGAGAGAGAGAGAGAGAGAGAGAGAGAGAGAGAGCAACCACTGTTGTTTAAGTCCTTGGAAGTAAACAATAGCATGAGACAGCTGATAAGCTTCCTAAAAATACCAGCACAGTGTTATGGGGAAACCTCAGGGCCTGTGTCCTGGCTAAACAAGTACATTATTAAACGTGCATATTATTATGAATATTTTAAAACATTAAATATTATAGTAAATAAAAATGTTTTGTATTAGCTTTGAATTCTGATACTAGTAAATGTTGACTTGAAAAATAGGCCCAGTAAACGTGTGTGAAATTTTAATAATAATAAATAGTTTTTCAGCTGGGCATGTAAGTAGGGAATTACTTTCCAAGAATATGCAAATAAACTCTATTTACACACTTGATTTATACCACTTAGACACTGGAACTTGTCCTCTTGGTGAAGACAGGTAATGTTGATCATTAGCGATAATATTTGGGAAACCTGTTGAAGTAAATATGTTTCTTTAAGGCAGATGAAGGTCAGTAAATAACAAAAGCTGGAAATAGTTAAGTTGCTTAATTTTCTTATTTGAATTCTGAATGTGTGTATTTTGCCCCTAAAGTATGGTTGCTACTGATGAGCATTTCAGCTCTTTTTAGTTCTTTCTGCATGGATTTATGTGGATTGGACTGAAATATTAGCCATCATGATTTATTTCTTTTTCTGTTGTCTTTTTTCTTCCTCCCCCATCTTTCTTTCTTTCTGGTGTTGAGCACTGAGCTCAGGACTACATCCCCCACCACTATTGTGATTTTGATGATGGTTTTCAAGAAGCAGATCTAACAAACAGATTAACAAAGTTTCACCCTTTTAAACTTCATATTTGAAAACATTAGACATTCATTAAAATAAGCATAATCTAAAGGACCTTTGTAGCTGTGATGTACTGCTTTCGTGTAGTTATATTTTACAGTCTCTCAAGTCTTACTTTCAAGCTTAGTTAAGACATTTACTATAGGAGAAATTTAACTTCAGTGTTATAACTCTCATACTAATGTCTTGATGTGGGAGCTCTCTTTAGTACGGTGGATGGGAACAGTGTTTCTCTTCCTGGATGATATTATGGAATTTGGTTGCTTCCCGGTGTATTTCTATCCCATGGCATTTCACCACATGTGTTTATAGATTAGAACATTCCCACTGCAGACTTCTCCGTTCCTCTCTGTTCTGTTTCCTCCTCGTTAGTACAGTGCCTTCAAAGTCTTGTTATCTTGTCTTCTTTAAGACTCCAGAGTTGTTAACAAATCCTCCAGGTTTTAAGTTTCCTTTTCCTGCTTTGTGGCCTAGAAACTTAGGTGAGAAAGAAATGGGGCACTCCAAAGTTCATTTAATATATTTCTTTTTGTGAGGGTTATAGTCTGGTACTGCCTGACTGAAACAAGTTGTTTTGTTTTGTGCGTGTGTTTGTATGTGTTCACATATGTGCTCATGTGTCACCCATGCACATATGTGTGCACATAGCTGGTGGCCAGAGGTCAATCTTGAGTGTCTTTCTCAGTTACCCTGTCACTGAAACTAGAGCTCCCTGACTTGGCTAAATTGGATGGCCAGCCTTCTCAGTGTTGTGTGCTACTACATCTGGTTTCTTTAAAAATAAACAAACACACACACACACACACACACATACATACACAATTGTGTGTGTACGTGTTCACATGGTGAGTGCAAGTGCCTTCAGAGGCTGCAGGCACCAGGTGCCCCTGGAGCTGGAGTTACAGTTGGTTATGAGCCTTGTGACATGGATGGGGCATTCTGCGCAAGAGCACTGAGGAGCCATCTTTGTAGCCTCGTTTCTGGCTTTTGTGTGTGTATGTGCGTTCTGGGCTTGAACCTCAGATCTCCAGGCTTGCATGCCCACCACCTCACTATCTGAGCCATCTCCCCAGCTCTAAAGCACTTTTCCTCCGTACTTTTTATTTGTGTTTCCAGTGGGTTGTTTTCATTGAACCACAGCTCATTCACTGTTTTTCTCTTTTCCCTATCACTTCCTCTGACAGTTTAGCAACTTTGTTAATATTTCTGAAGAACCAGATTTTGTATTTATTAATCTTCTGTTTTTTTCAGTTTTGATTTTTTTCTTTACTTTCCCACCTACTTTGAATTCAAAATCTGTCTTTTTGTTTTCTAACTCTCAAGATAGATGCTTATCCTGCTTTCACACTCTTCTTCACCATGCTCATTTGGCTGTAGGAGTCTTTTCTTCTGACTGTATTTTGGCTGTAACTATGATAGATAGGTAGATAGATAGATAGATAGATAGATAGATATTTTGTTTGTTTGTTTTTGTTTTGTTTTTCAAGACAGTGTTTCTCCGTGTCGCTTTGGCTGTCCTAGAACTCACTCTGTAGACCAGACTGGCTTGCACTCACAGAGATCTGCCTGCCTCTGCCTCCCTAGTGATGAGATTAAAGACGTGCCACCACCGCCTCCCTACATTTATTGAATGTCTTCGTTTTTATTTGGTTCAAACATTTAAAAATATTCACTGTGATTTCATCTTTCCTATAAGTTATATAGACATGCATACTTAATTTCCAAGCTCTGCCTGTTTTTGTTTATTATTTTATGTTTAATTGTCTTCAGATAGAACATTTTCATGTTTTAAGTATGTTGAGTTACGGTTTGACTTGCCATATGGTTTATTTTAAACAGTATTATGAGTTAGCATGATGATAAGAATAAATAATGTGTGGTTTTGAAGAATAGTAAAATAGCTGGATTCAAACATTTATCCAGGTCTTTTGTCTTTCCTTATTGCTTATTTTAGTTACCCAGAACTCACACTCAAATGTACAACAGTTAGAATTCTTCCTTTAAGATTTTTACTATTGCTTTATATATTTCTTGACTGTGTTATTACATGTTACAAATTTGGACTTTTTATTCTTTTGGTGTGGATTGAGCTTGCCATTATGAAGTGATTACCTCTCCTTATCTCTCTGTGGTCCTCCTTAGACGACTGCTTTGCCAGATGTTAGCACAGTTCTTCACTTTTCCTTTTGCTTATGCCTACGTATTTTTCCATACTAAACCTTTCTTTGATTTTATTTTTCAGTTTCACTGTGAAAGTCATCTAGTTTTGCTATTTCAGTTTGAGCACCTCTTTTTATTTATATTATTTAGTTGAATTATATTTATTACTAATATACTTAAATTTATTTTTTTTAAAGTAAATTTTATTAAATTATAAAAGTTTCCATTTCCGCCCCTCTTCCCAACACCCTCCCACTCCCCCCACTCCCTCTCCCCCTCCCTCTTCGTCCCTTAGGGCAGTCAGGGTTTCCTGCCCTGTGGGAGGTTCAAGTTCCTCCCCCCTCCCTCCAGGTCCAGGAAGGTGAGTGTCCAAACAGACTGGATCCCCAAAATCCAGTATATGCAGAGAAAACAGGTCCCAGTATCATAGTCAATGGCTTTTCAGAAAGACTTCGGGCCAGCCACATTCAGAGAATCCGGCCAAATTCCGAGAATCTGGTTAGATCACGTCCTCGTTCAGTCCCAGTCCAACTGGCCTTGGTAAACTCTCATTAGATCCATTCCCTTGTATAAGTGGGTGATAGCATCCCTCGCAGTACTGATTTCGTTTTTCATGTTCTTCCTCCTTCTGCTCCTCATTTGGACCTCGGGGGGCTCAGTCCGGTGCTCCAATGTGGGTCTCCGACTGTATCGCCGTCCTTCGCCAGATGAAGGATCTATGGTGATAAGCAAAATATACATCAGTATGGTTATGGGCCACGGCCGATTCAGGCACCCTCTCCTCTGTCCAGAGAACAATCTGGGGGATCTCTCCTTGGACCTGGGATCCCATTTATAATCAAGTCTCCTGTAAACCCTAAAATGACTCCCTTAGTTGAAATATATTCTTCCCTGATCCCATATTCATCCTTCCTCCCTCCCCCCCCCCATCCCAGGCCACCGAGCTTTCCCCGTTCCTCCCCTACTCCCTTCTCTCTAACCCTCTCCCCTTCCATCAACCCTCCCACCCCCCCATGCACCCGAGGTTACCTGGGACTCTTGTCTATTTCCTACCTCCTGGTGGATAGCTAAATAATCTTCATCAGGTTCATCTTCTTATTTAGCTTCTCTAGGATCACGAATAATAGGCTCAAAGACCTTTAATTATGGTTAGAATCCACTTATGAGTGAATACATACCGTGTTCCTCTTTTTGGGTCTGGCTTACCTCACTCAGTAAAGCGTTTTCTGTTTCCATCCATTTGCATGCAAAATTCAAGATGTCATTGTTTTTTACCGCTGAGTAAAACTCTAATGTGTATATGTTCCACACCTTTTTTAACCATTCTTCTATTGAGGGGCACCTAGGCTGTTTCCAGGTTCTGGCTATTACAAATAGTGCTGCTATGAACATAGTAGAACAAATGCTTTTGTAGTATGTTAGGGAATCTTTAGGGTATATTCCCAAGAGTGGAATTGCTGGGTCCTGAGGGAGGTTGACTCCCAGTTTCCTGAGAAACCGCCACACTGATTTCCACAGTGGCTGCACGAGTTTGCATTCCCACCAACAATGGATGAGTGTTCCCCTCACCCCACATCCTCTCCAGCATAGGCTATCGTTGGTGTTTTTGACTTTAGCTATTCTGACAGGTGTAAGATGGTATCTCAAAGTGGTTTTGATTTGCATTTCCCTGATCGCTAAGGAGGTTGAGCATGACCTTAAGTGTCTTCTGGCCATTCGAAGTTCATCTGTTGTGAATTCTCTGTTAAGTTCAGTACCCCATTTTTTAATTGGGTTAATTAGAGTTTTAGTGCCTAGTTTCTTGAGTTCTTTGTATATTTCCTTAACGTATTCCACAATATAGAAACAGAAGAGTCATTGCCTAACTCCTTTTATGAAGCTACAGTTACCCTAATACCAAAATCACACAAAGACACAACCAAGAAAGAGAATTACAGGCCAATCTCACTCATGAACATCGATGCGAAAATTCTCAATAAAATACTGGCAAACCGAATCCAAGAGCACATTAGAAAAATTATCCATTATGATCAAGTCGGCTTCATTCCAGAGATGCAGGGCTGGTTCAACATATGCAAATCTATCAATGTAATCCATCATATAAATAAACTGAAAGAAAAAAACCATATGATCATCTCACTAGATGCTGAAAAAGCATTTGACAAAATTCAACACCCATTTATGATAAAGGTGTTGGAGAGACTGGGGATACAAGGATCATACCTAAACATAATAAAAGCAATATACAGCAAGCCGACAGCTAACATCAAACTGAATGGAGAGAAACTCAAAGCCTTTCCACTAAAATCAGGAACGCGACAAGGCTGTCCACTCTCTCCATACCACTTCAATATAGTGCTTGAAGTTCTAGCAATAGCAATAAGACAACATAAGGAGATCAAGGGGATTCGTATTGGAAAGGATGAAGTTAAACTTTCGTTATTTGCTGACGATATAATAGTTTACATAAGTGGTCCCAAAAACTCTACCAAAGAACTCCTACAGCTGATAAACACCTTTAGTAACGTGGCAGGATACAAGATCAACTCCAAAAAATCAGTGGCCCTCCTATACACAAAGGATAAAGAAGCAGAGAGGGAAATCAGAGAAACATCACCTTTCATGATAGCCACAAATAGCATAAAATATCTTGGGGTTACTCTAACCAAGGAAGTGAATGACCTATTTGACAAAAACTTTAAGTCTTTGAAGAAAGAAATTGAGGAGGATACCAGAAAATGGAAAGACCTCCCCTGTTCTTGGATTGGGAGAATCAACATAGTAAAAATGGCAATTCTACCAAAAGCAATCTATAGATTCAATGCAATTCCCATCAAAATCCCATCAAACTTCTTCACAGACCTTGAGAGAACAATAATCAAGTTTATATGGCAAAACAAAAAACCCAGGATAGCCAAAACAATCTTATACAATAAAAGAACTTCTGGAGGCATTACCATCCCTGACTTCAAACTCTATTATAGAGCTACAGTATTGAAAACAGCTTGGTATTGGCATAAGAACAGAGAAGTCGACCTATGGAATCGAATAGAAGACCCAGATATTAACCCACAAACTTATGAACACCTAATTTTCGACAAGGGAGCTAAAGGTATACAATGGAAGAAGGAAAGCATCTTTAACAAATGGTGCTGGCATAACTGGATGTCAACCTGTAAAAAAATGAAAGTAGATCCATATCTATCACCATGCACAAAACTCAAGTCCAAATGGATTAAAGACATCAACATTAATCTGTCCACTTTGAACCTGATAGAAGAGAAAGTGGGAAGTAGTCTACAAGATATAGGCACAGGAGGCCTCTTCCTAAGTAGGACCCCAGCAGCACAGACAATAAGAGAAACAATGAATAAATGGGACCTCCTGAAACTGAGAAGCTTCTGTAAAGCAAAGGACACTGTCAGTAGGACAAAAAGGCTGCCTTCTGACTGGGAGAAGATCTTCACCAACCCCTCATCAGACAAAAGTCTGATCTCCATAATATACTTAAATTTAAGTCTACTATCTTAGTCTTTATTTTCTGTTTGTCCATGAATCTGTTTTTTTTTTCTGTGCCCCCCCCCTTTTAGTTTTTCAAGACATGGCTTCTCTGTACAACTGCCGTGTGTGTCCTGGCTCTTGCTCTGTAGACCAGGCTGGTCTCTAACTCACAGAAATCCTCTTTTCTCTGCTTCCCGAGTGCTGGAATTAAAGGCGTGTGCCCCTCCCTCCTGGCCAAAACTTGCAGTCCTTAGTTATAGTTTGGACGATTGATTTAGAAATTATAGTATACCCTTGACTTGTTTGTGACTAGCAAAAGCTAGTACTTAGAGTGCTTCTTTTTAGTTTGTTGTATTGAAGCACATATCCCGTACACACTGCGCCCCCCCCCCCCCACTTTTCCGGAACTCCTCTGTTTTCTCTGCAGTTTTTAGTGGAGAAGGCTGATGCCAAGTTGATTCTTTGTCAGTTTTAGTGACTCATTGTTTCAGAGGTCTCATTTCATTGTTGCAGGAAAGGCATGACAGAGCAAAGTATCTCCACAGCCAGGAAACCTGAAACCGGGAAAGGAAGCACCGCTGCTCATTCTTTCTCCTCATATTGTGTATGCCCTGCTTACCTGCTGAAGTTTAGGGCAGTCTTCTCCACTAATCCTTCTTGAAAATGCCCTTAGAGACCCAGAGCTATGTATGCATCACTGATCTCTGTGATCTTCTTAAAGTAGGAGACAATAAGTTACTGTGATAATCAGTTTTCAGATTCCTTGATGTAATCTTGGTTTTGTAGAGGTTTGAGTTTCAGCATCTTGCTTTCTAGTTTTCCTTTACCACCAACCCATTGATGTACATCTCCTTTTCCACAGTGTACAGGGTTTAGGTCTTTAAAAATTCCCCTCATTATGGCTTTAATTAGGTTCTGGTGGTGAGTGGAATTGGCTCCTGTTTACAATGTCCTCTGACATAAAATCTTTGCTAGGTTTTATTCAATGTATAATTATTTAATTTTAATTATAGTTTTATTTTATAGTAAATGTTATCTTTATTTGTAGCACTCAACTTAAGGACTGTTTGAAGTACTGAAGCTGTTTTTTGAAAGACAAAATATTAAGGTATCTGTTTTGATTACATGTGTTTAGAACTTATTAGCCAATTAAACTTGAAAAATTGGCTTTTGAGGGCAGTAATTCATTTTATGTAGAGATGTTATGGTTATTCTTCTTATTCTGTAGATATTGAAAGCATTTATCTGGTATAATAGGACATCTTGCTGTCCATTTATTGCTTATATATTGTGTGTTCTAGAGTCCCACATTTTTTACCAAATGGTTCTTTGCTTATAATACATCTCCATATTGGCTTTTGTACTCCAGAGACTTCTAGAGTGATTTATCAGAAAGATACTTATTTAAGGAACTGGGGACAAATAACATCTTAAATGTTAATATAGTTTCCTTTCTCTTTTGTCTGTTAGGCCAGAGTAGGAAATCTTTTTATTTTGATTTGTCATTTTTTTCTATGATGAGACTCTAAAGATTTGAAAGTAAAGCTACTTAATTGTAAACAAAACTGGTCATATGTCCAAGATATGGATCTTATACAAATTTGTGAAAAATAATTCTTCAGATTATGAAGAAGTCAGTAGTTTAATCAATTTTGTTTTTAGCTTAATTCTTTTTAGCTAAATCTGTGTGTGATTTTAAACTATTTTATAATTTAACTCTGCCTGTAGTTTTGCAGTTTCTATCTTTTCTTCCACTGTTATTCTTTGGAGTATCTTTTTAATGTGAAGATGATAAGATTGATAGGTTCACAGTATGAGGATTAAGATAATGAGGATAATGAGCATTGTCTTTTAAAGGAAGAAGATCCTGTAACATTGTTTACTGTGGTATTTTTAAACGTATTATTTTGTTTAATTTGATGTATTAGGTGTCTTAATTTATAGGTATGGTTTTGCTACCTTATTTAATACATAATGAGAAACAATGATTGGAAGGTATCATAGAATGACATGAACTTCTTGATTATATTTGGTGAATAATGAGCAAGATAAGTTTGGAGAACTGCAGGCATATGTTTTCAACAGCAGAGTGTTTATGTCAGATAGCTGTGAAGCTAACAGAATTTTCTTAATTGATAAATTGAGAGTAAAGATTGACAAGGAAGGTACTGAGGGGAAGCTGGGTTTGATAATAACTGATCAGATGCCTTGCTGATCACAGTAGCCTTGCCCCAGTGATGATGGGATAGTGATGGTGGTGTGTTTGTCTGGGGGCAGTGCCAGTCAACCCTTGCTTTCCTGGGATAGTACCTTAGCTCCCAGACCTCTGCTTGTCCTCACAGGCTTCAGTTGTTGGATGGTAGGTGATGGGTTCTTCCTATTGAAGCAAACATGATGGGTCATTTATTTTGTTATCGGGGATTACCTGTGGAGAAGACCTGTTGTGTTTTGTTTTGTGTCTTTTTGCACTTTAGATTCTTATTTGCTTTCCTGTTGAATAGAAATAAATACAGCAAAATTTGGGTGAGTCATATGCTAAACTTAAGATTGTAGAGGTTTGGAATCAGAATACTGCTTTATTGCATTAACTATAGTAGAAGAGAAACATATTTCCTATGCTTCTGTCTCGGATGCTACAAATCCCACTAGTGCACACCTTTAGTTGCTGCCCTCTTGATGCCTTCTTTCTCCTGACGGACATGGCTGCCAATGTCCAATTCCCTAGGTAAATGGTATCTTATGGCAGTTGCCATTACTCTATTTTGCAAATAAGGAAAGGGGTTCTCAGCGTAGTAACTCACTGAAAAAAATCCATTGTTTGAGGAATTATTTATCTTAACTTAATATTTATCTAATTTTATGTACATTTCTAACACATATATTTAGTTAAGAATGCAATGAAAATTTTGCCAAAATGTACCTCACCTATAACCTACAATGTAAACTACTAATGGCTATATATCTTTTCCAGCAGTATTCTTATAGGCAAAGTAAGCAAACGACATTTAATTATTAGACATCTATTCAAGTTACAAAGCTCTTAAAGTGTTTTTAGCGTTGAAAGTAGCTTATCTATCTTTAAAAAAAATTCTTGGTTTGTCCCTTCTCTCATCCCTAGCCACCTGTGGCAGGTGAGAATGAGAGAACTGGCCCTGCCCCTCATCTGCACACCTGAGAGCAGGCTTCGCACCTTGTCTGGGCAGCACACTAGAGCTGACTCTATTAGCAAGAGCGCAGGTGAGCTGGGCTTGTAGGCATGAGAGCAGGAAAGCTGCCCTTTCCCCTTCCCTAGTATGCCATGGGATGGCAAGGGTAAGGGAAATATGCCCTCTCCCATCCTTTGCCACTTGTGACAGGCAGGAGAACTGACCTGGGGTTGGGGCATGAGACTGGAGGAGCCGGCCCTGCTCCTCACCAAGTGCAGCATTTTGGGAGCGGCCAGCATCTCACTGGGCAAACAATAGAGCTGGCCCAGGTGGTGTGAGTGAGGGTGAGCTGGACCTAGGGTGTAAGAGCAGGAGAACTGGCCCTTGCTGTCTCCTTGCTGTCTGCTACAGTGGGTGAGCTAGCTGGAACAGTTCTGGAGAGCTCACCTGGGAAAGCTGGTCCAACATTTACCCCATCTATGAGCTGATGGAGCACTTGAAGTGGCTGGTCCTGCAGATCCAAAGAGGAGTCCAGTGTTGAGAGGGTAATGGAAGCCAGAGGTCTCAAACATCAATGATTCATTGCAGCAAACACTTATGAATAAAGATGTATGGACTAAAGGGGCTTCCATGCTGAGATTTTTCTTTCTTTTTTTTTTTTTTGTTTGTTTGTTTCACTTAAATTTTGTGTTGTGGGGAGGTTTCAATGGCAAGGGAATGGGGGGATGAGTGGAATCAGGATGCATGATGTGAAATCCATAAACAATAAAAGTTAAGCATTCTTAGCATGCATTAATTCTAAGTGCTATATGCATGTTATATGCTAGTTAACATATAAATATATACAAACCCAATTATTGATACCTATGTAACAGTATATTTGTTAATATATAATTCTGTATTTTAATCTCATTTGTCAATATGAGATTTATGCATTTTATGTCATATTTAAAATATAATTTTCTATACCAATATCTTGAAGATTTTCTCTTTTCCTCTGATAATGTCAGTCTTAAATTTAATTCTTAGATCCATTTCAAATTGAGTTTTGTATAGGGTGAGAGATGGGGCTCTTGCTTAGTTCTTCTGTGTTTAGGTGTCTACCTTTCCAGCACAACCCTTTATTGAAGAGGCTTCTCCATTCTTTAGTGCATATTTTGGGACCTAGTCAAGAATTACTTTGGCTGCAGTTGGTTTTCTTCAGGGATCAGTACTGAGCGCCATCCATTTGTGTGTCTGTTATTCAGGCCTCACACTGTGTTGCTGACTCCGATTATATAGTGGAGCTATTTCTTAAATTCCGGTATTGTGATGTGTCTAGCTTTGTTCAGCTCTTCAGAATTTTTTTGTATTTCCACATTAACTGTTAGGATTTCTTTTATAGCTTCATGAAGAAAGCCATTGGCATTTTGACAGGGATTATATTGAATTTGTAAATTGCTTTGGGGAGCTATGGATGTTTTAACTATTAATTCTTTCAATACTTGAACATGGGAAAAATTTCAGTGTTTTTATGTCTTTCATTACTTTTGTTAAGATTTTGTAACATTTATTGTAGAATTCTTTAACTTCCTTGGTTAAATTTGTTTCTGGGCTTTTATTTTATAGCTGTTGTTATGAGCTTGTGCTCCTGGTTTTCTCATCTCTCTGCTGTACTAAAATGTTGCAGAGTCAGCGAGATATAAAGCTCAGTAGCAAAGCATTTTTCTAACGTTAGTGACACCCTAGGTTTGATTCCCAGGACCACCAAAAATAAAACTAAAATGCTACTGAGACATTTTAATTGGTTTTAAGAGAAGATCTTGCTACTATAGCCCTAGACCTCATTGAGTAGCAAGGCTCACCTCCATCTACTGATCACTTGTCTTGACTTCCCAAGCGTTGGAATTACAGGTTTGTGCCATTATGCCTGGTTGCAGTGAGTTTTTTATGTTGGCTTTGTATCCTGCAACATTACTGAATTCTTTTATTAGTTCTAATAATCTCTTGGTGAAGTTTTTTGGGATTTTCTGCAGATAGTATTGGATCATCTACAAATTAGGACAGTTTGACTTCATCCCTTTCTAGTTGTATCTCCTTTATTTTGTTTTCATGCTTAACTGGTTAAAACAAGACTTCTGGCACTGGAAGTCCTGAGAGTAAACACCCTTTTCACGATGCCCACTACGACTGTGGCTAGATTCCATAATTGTGATTGAGTCATTATGAGATGCAGATTCTGTTCGCATTATCTACCAGTCTATGTCTAGTCTCATTCCACATACTGTTTTTCAGATTATTTCAGTTCTAGAATTTCTATTTTTTTATTTTCCTGAGGGTTTTTGTTGTTGTTGTTGTTGTTGTTGGCTTTTACTGAGATTGCTTAGTTTTCTACTCATTGTAAGCATGGTTGTAAGTACTACTTTAAAATCTTTGTCTGCTAATTCAAGCATCTGCCATATTGTAGAGTCCATGTGCACCCACTGCACTGTTCCCTCTCTCCAACCCTACTGTAGAGTCCATGTGCATCCGCTGCACTGGTCCCTCTCTCCACCCCCTACTGAAGAGTCCATGTGCATCCGCTGCACTGTTTCCTCTCTCTACCCCCTACTGTAAAGTCCGTGTGCATCCGCTGCACTGTTTCCTCTCTCTACCCCCTACTGTAGAGTCCATGTGCATCCACTGCACTGTTTCCCCCTCCACCCCAAGAATGGAGCACATTTTATATATTTGTTTGTCTATATAGCATATAAAAAAAAATCTATCCTGGGCATGATGAGTATCATGCTGGTAAAACTGTTGTGTTCTTCTCAGTAATGTGATCTTAAGTCTTTATTTCAGCAGACTATCAACGTGATTTGAGGTTGCAGAGGTCTGTGTTTATGCGCACAGCTGGAATTTTGGGTCCACGCTTTCATTCTTAGCGGTTTGGAGTCTGCTGTTCTTAAGATGATTTGAGTTTCAAACAGAGCTTTGAAAATAGTTTACATAAAAAAAAAATTTGGATATCACAGAGTTGGGCATGTAGCCTAGTGGCTTAGCACTTACCTCAAATTTTTGGATATCATTTTTGACTTTTTCTTACAGAATTCACCTTTTATTGTCTGTGTTGCCAGTTGGTCCTTGGTGGTTTTTCTAGTCAGAAAATTTTCAGTTGGAGTTTATCTGTTCTGGGTGCAGTCTTGAGTTTACCTGAAGAATGGAAGCTTATAAATGGCAGCTTTCTCATTACTGCTAACTTTTTCAATAATATGTGTCCCATCCCCACACCCCAGCAAACTCTTGCTTTTGCTCACTTTCCTGTGCCTTATTATAGTTTTAGTTACTGTAGCATTCTGAGTCTGCTAGAGGAATTCTGTCAGTACTCTGACCAGGACCTGAATTCACTTCTTAGCTCATGATGTATCACTTTATTCGTTCACTCGATGGGGTGGGTTAGTGGTCAGAAGTCGCAGTGGGTAGATAAAAAAGAGTCTAAGGATAATGAAAACACTGTTTTTACAGATTATATTAAATACATTTGATTTGTTCTATTGTTTGAGGAGACTTAAGACTTTATTTGAATTTTGAAGACTTTGCCTTGTTTACCTTTTCCTTGTTCTCTTGTGGTGCTGTTTTTCTGTACATTTATTGTTGGAACTTGGAAATTCAAGACTAGTCGGAGTAAAACAGGACGCCTCCATTGCAAAAACATGCAAAGACAACAGCAAAACAAGAAAGCCTTTACTTGCTAACACCTTCTTGTATGTGTATGTGAGGTGCACTCACCTGTGTTAGCACATGTGCAGGCTGGAAGTTCATGTTAGGATATCTTCCTCAGTCTTTTTTCTACCTTACCTTTGAGAGAGATTCTCTCATTGATTTTAGAGCTCACCGTTGGGCTAAGTCACTCAGCAAGCAGGGTCTCAGAATGTGCCATGGTCCACCTGTGTCCCCCCATCGGTGCTGAAGCTACACATGCTGGCCACCATGCCCAGCCTCTTATGTGAGTCCTGGGGATATGAATTTTGGGCCTCATGCATTTACGGCAGCACTTTGCCCACTGAGTCACACTCCTAGCACCTATTCTGCTAGCATTTTTCTCCTTAACATGAAGTTGGTTTTATTTATAAAGCTTAGGTAAATAGCATGTTGTATCTAAAGTCATATGTTGTACATAAAGTCAGATGATTAGTTAAATTATATATCTATAATCACACATTTCTTTGTTTCTCTCTGTCTTCTCCACCCATACACCTGAGGATACTTCCTCAGGAAATTTATACTGTAGAAGTTATTAACTAATTATAGTTATTAAGATTATATTCTTTTTTCTTATTCAACTTACATGGCAGTCTTTTATCCTATTTGTAGCTCAAAATTTCTCTTTTTCTAGCATTTTAATTGAACCTTAATTTCCTTCAAAATCATCATCATCTTTATTTCGTCATAGAATTTTAAGTGAGTGTGATCGTGTGTAGGTTATCCTTCATATACTTACATTGCACAATTAATTTTTGGCTCTAGATTTTAAACTAAGTACTTTAATTTAAAAGGTCAATTGCATGTTTAATTCAAGGCAGACTAAATCTATTTAATAAAATCTGTTCATTGTAGGTCCAGGTCAAGACCTCGTCCACGTTCCCATAGTCGAAGCAGTGAAAGATCCAGCCACAGAAGAACTCGTAGTAGGTCTAGGGACCGAGAACGACGCAAAGCACGGGACAAAGAGAAGAGAGACAAGGAGAAGGATAAAGGCAAGGACAAAGAAGTACATGGCATCAAACGGGGGTGAGTGATAAGAGCTAATGGAGTGAAGATGAGTAATGCCTCAGCAGTGTGCAAACTAAACTTTCTCTTTGAGCTGCTTCCTGCTCCTGCCCTTGTGGGCAAATTCCTTTAAGACGAAAAGAAGGTAAGGGCTTGCCAGTCAGTATCTTGCATGGTTCTTGATGTTTTTATTCTCTAAAAATTTATTAAGTTAATTTTAATAACAACATGTAATTTTTCTTACATTTTTTCTGTTCTTTTTGCCTCTACCTAACTTTTTAAAAAAAGATTTTTTTAAAAAAAATAAATTATGTATATGTATTGATATGGGGTTGAGCATATCTTAGTAGAGTTTTTATTGCTGTGAAGAGACACCATGGCCACAGTAACTCTTTCAAAGAAAAAATTTAATTGAGGTGGTGGTTTGTAGTTTCAGAGGTTCAGTCCATTTTCATCATGACTGGGAGCATGGTGGCATGCAGGCAGACATGATATTGGAGGAGTAACTGAGAGTCCTACATCTTGCAGGCAAAAGAAAGTCATCTGTGACACTGAGCATAGGCCTCAAAGCCCACCCCCATAGTGACACGCTTTCTCAACAAGGCCATCCCTACAAAGCCTCACCTCCTAATAGTGTCGCTCCCTATGAGATTGTGGGTGCCAGTTACATTCAAACTGCGACAGTCCACGTGTTCTGGTTCCTGAGGAGGCCAGAAAGGGTGTGAGGGGAGCATGTAATACTCTGTAGCTAGAATTACTGGCAACTGGGACCTGGGAACTGAACTCAGGTCATCTCCTAGACTTTCAAGTTCTCTTAACTCCTGAGCTGTGCTCCGCACCTTCTGTTCTCAGCGTTTATGTCACATCTACAGCGATAATATGAAGCCATGTCTGCTGCTGGATTTTATTTACTTTTTGAAATGTTAATCTTGTGGCAAAAGTTTAAAAGATGTAATTTTTTCGTGACCATTCTACAGCTATCCTAGAAAAATTCAAATTCTAGTTTTAGAACATAATAAGAAAAGAGATAGGGATTAGATATTACATAATTTCTCTTGTCATTGCTATGTCAAAATAGCTGAGAAGAGCAACTTTAGAAAGGAAGATTCTTTTTGCTCACAGTTAAGTGTCAGGCCATCATTGTGGAGGAGGTCATGGTGTCAGAAACTCGAGACAGCTGGTCACAAAGCCTTTGTAGTAAGGGTGCAAATAGAGGTGAATGCCGATCCTCAGCTCAGTTTCTCCTGTTTCTTCTGTCTGGGACTGCAGACCTTGGAATGGTGCCGCCCACCTTAAGGGTAGGTCTTCTCACCTCAGTTAACCCAGGCTATAAGGTCTTTCATCAGCAGGCTTAAAAGTTGTCTCCTAAGTGATTCTAGATTCTGCTAAGTTGGCAATTCGCATTAACATCACATAGTAGGTATCCAGCTACATGCGTAGAAAGGCTGGATTAAACAGATGAGACCCAGGGAAGGTATGGAGGTAATTTCTTGGTAAAGGGAGAGAGTAAGTATAATGGCAGATTTGAAGGGTATGGATGCAGATAAGTTCCAAAGACTGGGAAATACGAATTAAGATGATGAAAATGTGCCAGTCAGAGAATTCTTATTCCTTAGTTCTCTGTTAGTTCTTTTTTTTCCCTTTCTGTTTAGTTACATAACCATAGGGAGCATGAGCATGTTTTTTTCTCTGAATAGTACATATTAACTTTCCATTTCATTAAGTTTTTCTTTTTAAATAATTTCTCAGTATCAGAAATTTCTTTAAGCAGTGACATTTTCTATCTTATTTGATACCTTCATTAAATAGGTGCCTTTATTTTGCTTTACTATTTTCTATTTGTGTTGTTATTGGTATTTCAAAATATCTGAGAAAATTAATTTGAAGGAGAAAAAGGTGGGTTTTTTGGCGCATAGTTTCAGAGGTTTCAACCCATAGTTCCCTGATCTGTTGCTCTTTAGGCCTATGGGAAGGCTCAAACATGGTACAAGGGTATGGTAGAGGATCTCTTGGCATCCAGGAAGCAAAGGCTGAGAGAAAAAGGGATAGAGGAAGGAAGGAAGGAAGGGGTCAGGACTTCCTTCCATGCATGCCTCCACTGACTTCCCCCCATATGAATCATACCTCCTGCTTAGCCCATTCAGTAGGAACTCATCAGTGGATTAGACCATTGTCAGTTAATTTCTAATTCAAACTGACCGTGTCTTCTGTAACTGCAGACTGTCTTCTCTTTTGTGGTATCTCATGATTACTAATAATGAGAATTAGAAGTTGAGATCAAGTGACATGCTATTCTTAAACTACCCTAAAAGTTTCTAAAGAGAAGCAAAAGAATCTTCTGTGTTTGGGGGGCAAGTTGTGTTTTGTTTTATATTGTCATTAGTAAAAGATGCTTTTCTTTCTCTCCATTTTTTTTCTGTTTCCCACCTCATCATTTGATATGTTTATGTAGCTTTATACTTAATTATATTTACAAGTAATTTCTACAGCATCATTAAATTTATTACTACTGGTTCATTTGCTGTCTTTTTCCAGATAACTTTTTATAATGTATAGGTGAAGAGAAGGGAAAAAAAGAACCCAAACCATTACAATTAGGGTGGATGTATTAGTCCATTCTGGATATTCAGTCCAATCACAAGTGTTTGAACTTATGCCAAGTAATCTAGGGACTTCTTCATATACAAAAAATAACCTACACATTTCTTCAGGTATAAGAACCTTTGCCTTTTCAATACAATTAAGATATCTGTGATATACTTACTATGGAATTTAAAGCACAAAGCAAAATAAAGTGTATCAGTGGCAAAACAAGGTACACTCTTACCATTAGAGTCATAAGTCTATTGACTGGTAATAATAAAAACTAGAGAGAAGGGAATGTATAACTGGGAGTTAACTTTTTCATTAAAGAGCCTTTTATTTTTAAGATAAAATAAAATGATTCTAAAAAAATTAGTTTCAAATTGCAAATGTTTATAGATTTGTAAGCCTGGAATATTTGAATGATTATTATATGAATTTCCTGTATGTTATAAGTTGACTTACTTGTTGTGTTAGCCTGCTTTGCTTATATGTAGATTTAAGGAACCTGATAGGAACTTGAGATTTAAGGAACCTAATAGGAACTTGAGGGGTATTAATTTATAGGGTCTAAAGAATAGTTGCCTTTTCTTCTAATATAATATGAATGATTAATATGAGAAAGACACTGATCTTATCCAGGATTTTATTAAGATTTAAAAACATTAACTTTAAAAAATTCACATGGTATAACATTTGCTTTGTAAGAATAATTTATCTTTTAAACATTGGTACAAGTTTTTCTTGTTTCTGTTCATATTTCTCTTAAATTTTAAGGACTTTATTATATCTTATTTGTAGACAATTGTTCCTAGAAGATGAAATTTCTGTAACATGAAAACATTTTATTTAATATTATTATTTTTAAAAATATTTATTTATTTATTATATACACATAATTCTGCTGTGTGTATGCCTGAAGGCCAGAAGAGGGTACTAGACCTCATTACAGATGGTTGTGGGCCACCATGTGATTGCTGGGAATTGAACTCAGTACCTTTGGAAGAGCAGGCAATGCTCTTAACCACTGAGCCATCTCTCCAGCCCCATTTAATATTATTATTGTATTGAAATAAGGTATAACATTATTTTGTTAAACTGCTTTTTGAGAACTTCATACATGAACACATCTAAATCTCTCCCTGTAACTCTCTCTCACATTGATGACTGCTTCCTTAACTATTGTTATTAAATTGTATGTATGTACATTTTGAGTCCCGTTAGTATTACTTGTGTGTACATGTGTCCAGGACTGAATATTTGGAATTGGACAACCTCTGTAGTAGCTTATCCCTGGAAAAAATTGATTTTTCCTCTCTTAGCAGCCCTTGATTGTAATTCTTCATCAAGGTTGAAATCTTGTGGATTTTCCCTTATCCATGTAGGCATGTTATGTTGTTATTATGCAAACCTTGTATGGGCAGCCATATTGTTGAGGTTCTTTTGTTCAGCTTCCCTCTCATATGTGGAAGACATCTCAAAGCAGGGCTCCACTTTGGCTCTTACAGTCCTTCCCAGCACTCTTTCACAATATTCTGTGAGGCTCAGGTGGAATAATTGAGTTGCAGATGTATCATTTGGGGTTTGACACTTTATAATCACTTACCCTCTGAATTTTGGCTACTTGTGGATCTCTGTAGTGGTCTCCGTATAGGGGTGAGGGCCACACTTAACTGTAGGTATATTTGGAATAAAATTAGAAATTATATTAGTTAAGGAAAATGGCAGTGATAGATTCTCTTCTGAGGTCTACGATCTGGCCACTGTTAGTTGACTAGGTTTAGAGTACCATATATGTATTTCTCCCGATTGAACAAGACTGGAGTCCAGTTAGATCCTTGTTGGTCACCCCCAAGATCAAAGTACCATTATTGATTCACTAGGGGTATCTATATCTCAAATTCTTACTGAGAGACAATACTCAGAAATTTGTAATATCACAGGGTCTCATATGCAGCTTGGTCTGATGATGCTGAACTTATGCATCCCAGCGTCACTCATGGATTAGTATTTTAAGTTTCTGTACCAACATCCTCATCCATGTGCAATAATATATAGTTAACTGCTTTAGAACATCTTTCAGAGCATTTTAGAAAATTGTGTATGAATAAGTAAATAGCCACCATTCTCCTGTCCTGAAATCATAGTGCCATCTTCAAGAACAGAATATAAATGGACTTAATTTAAATCCATCGTCAATCATTATTTAAATCACTATGAAGAAAAAGAAGAATTGCTTTTGTTGTGGTTGTTGAATACTGATGTATTTTCAATGTCTCATCTCCCAGCCCACCAAAGTCCTGTGTTATATATTTGGAGATTTGGTACAGTATTGTTAGGACAAGAGATCTTTTAAAAGGTAGCTAAGCCAAGAAAACTTTGCTTTATTAAGTAAATTAATATTGTTATAGCAGAGTTGGATTTGTTACCGAAGTAGTGGATTTCTTTTGAAGTATTTTCTTGACTTCTGTTTACTTTTCTCCCATGAAATAGCAAAGAAAGCCTTTCCAGAAGTCAGCCAGCCATATTTGTCTACCTGACCTCCAACCTCCATGTCAGTAAGTTTCTGTTGATTGTAAAGGATCAGGTCTGAGGTATTGTATTGCAGCTGCACAGAATAGAGCAAGCCAACAGCTATAACACTTTCAAGTTAATTTGAGTCTAGTTAGAATTCAGGCAGAACAGCTAGTTTTCCTAAGCAGCGCCTGCTCCGTGGAGGGTTTTTCACCATTGTTTCATTACTAGTGCCTCAGTAAACTAGATATTGTTCTAGGTTAAGCATTAAGACTTCTGGAATATTTTGCTCAGACATTTGGACTTATGTTTATACATTCTAATAATATGTTATAACTTCCTGAAATTTATACTTTCTGAATAAGTTAAGTATTACCCTCTGGTTATACGATTGATTTTTCTGTTAAATGAGGATTTGGACTTTAAAAGCTATAAGTGTAGAAGCTGGTATAAAAGTACTATTACAATAGTTATAACTTAGGGGCATAAGGATCACATCTACCTTGGCATCCTTCCAGTGTTTGCACCTTTGAGTTCCATGTGTAATTCCTGTTGAGAACGTATTTTCTCCCCTCTCCCTGATGTTTGGTAGAGGATGTTGGAAGTGATTTGGGAAAGCTGGACTCTTGAGTTTTGACAGCAGATGCATACTTACAAAGGCTGTCATGTTTTTCCTTACCTCTTACTTCTTTATGCAGCAGGAAGTCACTTATGCTAATTTACTCCAATTTGCATATAGGTTATAGAGTTCTGGGGTGCAGAGCATGCTTAGAACTCCTTTTAAGTGTCTGTTCGGATCAAAGCAGGGCTGTGTGATAGCTGTTGTCTGACACCAAGCTGTGTGGTGTTGTTTTCATTAAACATTTATCACACTTCCAGTGTGACAGCAGGCAACTTTGTGCCAAGATAACATGTTTTCATGCAAAATTTATTGAAAAAGATGAGACTTTGTAAAAAGATCTTGTTGCCTTTCACTAGTGGCGAAGGGTAAATGTTTGGTTAGAAAGTAGTATACCTTGAACACATGTCATCGTGACAGAAGGAACTTCACACTGGCAGTTTTGTTAAGCAGGTAAATAAATCTGTCTTTAAAGAAATATGTACATTTTTCTCTTTCAAATGAAAGGTTTTGTGATTTCCTTGTTTATTGTTTTTCACAGCTATGACCTATTATTGGGTATATGTTTATGTTATAATGAAACAGCACCACCCTGTTTACATTATGTAAGTTTGAGTATTAGGTTTAATTCAACCAAACAACTTGTCAGTTTTTCAAAAAGATGAGGTCAGGAAAGGGAACATATTATGGCACAAAAGCCAAAATAGATAAAAGCTTTATTAGTTCTCCCTCGGGCCAACACCTTTCTCTTGTTCATTATATCAGGATAGTTCAATTATTACATAGTTTCTCAAATGGAATTTGACATGGATTATGCCTGGTGAAGGTTTTAATGGCAAGAATTTGTGTGTGTGTGTTTGTGTGTGTGTGTGTGTGTATTTTAAGGTGATTGCCTGACCATTACAAGCCTTAAAACAGTGGGTTTCAACTTTCTTAATACTGTGGCCTTTTGATGCAGTTCCTCATGTTGGGGCCTGTGGGCATATATACATGGGCTATTTTCTTTTTTTTTTCAAAGTTTATTAAATTATGAAAGTTTCCATTTCCGCCCCTCTTCTCCCGCCCTCCCCTTCCTCCTCCCTCTCCATCCCTAAGAGCAGTCAGGGCTTCCAGCCCTGTGGGAAGTTCAAGTTCCTCCCCCCTCCCTCCAGGTCCAGGAAGGTGAGTATCCAAACAGACTGGATCCCAAAAATCCAGTATATGCAGAGGAAACAAGTCCCAGTGTCATTGTCAGTGGCTTTTCAGAAAGGCTCCAGGCCAGCCACATTCAGAGAATCCGGCCACATTCAGAAAATCTGGTTGGATCACTTGCTCGTTCAGTCCCAGTCCAACTGGCCTTGGTGAACTCTCATTAGATCAGTCCCCTTGTATCAGTGGGTGATCGCACCCCTCGCGGTCCTGTGTTTTTTTTCATGTTCTTCCTCCTTCTGCCCCTCATTTGGACCATGGGGGGCTCAGTCCGGTGCTCCAAAGTGGGTCTCCGTCTGTATTGCCATCCATCGTCGGATGAAGAATCTAAGGTGATAAGCAAAATCTTCATCAGTATGGTTATAGGCCAAGGCCGGTTCAGGCACCCTCTCCTCTGTCTAGAGAACAATCTGGGGATCTTTCCTTGGACCTGGGATCCCATTTATAATCAAGTCTCTTGTGAACCCTAAAATGACTCCCTTAGTTGAGATATATTCTTCCCTGATCCCATATCCATCCTTCCTCCCTCCCCCCATCTCAGTCCCCCGAGTTTTCCCCATTCCTCCCCTACTCCCTTCTCTCTAACCCTCTCCCCTTCCAACAACCCTCCCACCCACCCCCATGCACCCGAGGTTACCTGGGACTCTTGTCTATTTCCAATCTCTAGGAGGATAAGTACATGATTTTCTTCAGGTTCACCTTCTTATTTAGCTTCTCTAGGATCTCGAATAATAGGCTCAAAGACCTTTAATTATGGCTAGAATCCACTTATGAGTGAATACATACCATATTCCTCTTTTTGGGTCTGGCTTACCTCACTCAGTAAAGCGTTTTCTATTTCCATCCATTTGCATGCAAAATTCAAGATGTCATTGTTTTTTACCGCTGAGTAAAATTCTAGTGTATATATGTTCCACACCTTCTTTAACCATTCTTCTAATGAGGGGCACCTAGGTTGTTTCCAGGTTCTGTCTATTACAAATAGTGCTGCTATGAACATAGTTGAACAAGCTTCTGTAAAGCAAAGGACACCGTCAGTAAGACAAAAAGGCTACCTTCTGACTGGGAGAAGATCTTCACCAACCCCTCATCAGATAAAGGCCTGATCTCCAAAATATACAAAGAACTCAAGAAACTAGGCACTAAAACTCTAATTAACCCAATTAAAAAATGGGGTGCTGATCTGAACAGAGAATTCTCAACAGAAGAACTCCGAATGGCCAAAAGACACTTAAGGTCATGCTCAACATCCTTAGCGATCAGGGAAATGCAAATCAAAACAACTATGAGATACCATTTTACACCGGTCAGATTAGCTAAAGTCAAAAACACCAATGATAGCCTATGCTGGAGAGGATGTGGAGAGAGGGGAACTCTCATCCTTTGTTGGTGGGAATGCAAACTTGTGCAGCCACTGTGGAAATCAGTGTGGCGGTTTCTCAGGAAACTGGGAGTCAACCTCCCTCAAGACCCAGCAATTCCACTCTTGGGAATATACCCAAGAGATGCCCTATCATACTACAAAAGCATTTGTTCAATTATGTTCATAGCAGCACTATTTGGGCTATTTTCTTGATTAATGATCCTTGCAGAAGGGCCCAGCCCACAGTAGGCAGTATCACCACTGGACAGGGAGTCCTGGGTTGATATTAGAAAGTAAACTGAGCAAGTCATAGGAAGCCAACCATAAGCAGTGGTTCCCCATAGTCTCTGCTTCAGTTCCTGCCTCTAGGTTCTTTCCTTAAGTTTCTAGCTTGTCTTTCCTCAATGATGGTATGCCAGGAGTAAGCCGAACACACCTTTTCCTGTCTCATGTTGGTTTTGCTCAGTGTTTTATCATAGCAGCGGGAAACAAACTAGGACTATACTTTGTCCTCACTGCTGGATCTTCGTGAAGGTGGCTTCCGTAGCATGAAATACTTTTTACTCTGCCTTTTCTCATTCCAGTTCATCTTTTAGATGCTAATTCATTCATAAAATATTCCCTGCTTCTCAAGAGTAAACTAGGAGTAACCTTTTTGTTAGTCACGACTAGAGTTTTGCCAACTCTTAAGAGAATTTTGTAATTCTGTAACTATATATCTTAGTCAAAATTGTATTTATTTAGATCATAGTAAATATACATTTATATAATAAACAATAGATTATTTTAGATGCTGTTTCTAGGTAAATGAAGTAAGGATTTAAACACTTCTGAATGATATGATTGACTTGTTGATATTAAACAGAAACCACCCTTTTCACTGTTTCCTACTTGTCCGTTAGTACATATGCAAACACATATATTCACAGTACCTCCAAATCTTAAGACTTCATTGAAAACAATTCTATTTTACTTCATTGTCTGTTTTTATATTTTAAGTATCGTCGATCATGCTGTCATTAATTTTGAGTAATATCTGATATTAAAAAAATACTTCTAGAATGAATATTTCAGATACTGAGAAAGTACTAGTTCTCATTGATAATCTTCATGCCTGCCCTAATTTATTTTAGTATCTCTACTCTCTTGATTCAGTACATGGCTACAGGACAAAATGCCAGAGTTAACTGTACTGCTGTTCCATTGAGGTTTTAACTGGAAGCTGAGTATTTGCCTTTAGCTCATTTATATAGAGCTCTGTAAGCTAGAGATTCTGCACTGTTATTAGAGGGTGTAGAAGGAATAGATTTGGCATATCACCCAAGTCTTTTGTAAATAATAAATAAGCAGGCCCCTTAAAACCTAAGGTGTCACTCATGAATCACCCATTACAGGCCTAATGTATATCTCACTGTAAAGCACTTTGAGTATCCCAGATGTTAATTATATAAATCAAACAGAAGCAGTCTTGTCAATATTTTAAATAATTCAAGTTTTTTTAAAAAAAATCTGTTCAGCTTTCTTCTAAATTTGTTGATCAACGAAGTGACATTTCCAAAATATAACAGATTGGAATAAAACAAACCTGTGATGGATCAGTTAGGTAAATGTTGGTCAGCACAGGAGTAGTGGCAAAGCCTGGCAGTCTAGTTCTGAGAAGAGAGTCAGTGCTCACTCTAAGTTGGGCACTAACCTGGTCCACATAGCAAGTTCCAAAGTGGCCAGGGCTGTATAGTGATGTCCTATCTTAAAACACACATATTCGGACTGGGATGGAGTTGAGAAGGAGCAATTGGGGAAACAGAAAGGGAAGGAGGGAGAAAGAGAAAATAAGAATAGCAAGAATTTAACTTTCTTTGATAAAGCAAAACAGATATAAATGCCTGGTATTATTGTATTTCATTGTGATGTATAGGACAATTCATAAGTAACTGTTTTAAATGTTCTTGACATTCTTGTGATTGAAATGATATAGCCAGATGATAGTAATAATATAACAGATGATATTGTTATGATCTGAACTTTTCCATGATAGCAGGGTAGGATTATATGGTGGATTACATTGACATATAGATGATCTATTTCCGTTATGTTAATGTGGTAGTTTTGTGTGATCAAAGAATTAGTTTGCTTTATTTAAACTACAGAGAACTTCACAGTCTTCTTCATATATGCTTTTACTGTATTCTCATATCTTGGTTTTCTTTTAACTGTTACTAGAGGACGTGTGAATTCACTGACTTTTTTGTATTTTTATTTATTTAATAGATTGCTATGCTTTATTGTTCTTTTATTTATTTTGTATTTGTTTTTTTGCTCCTTAGGGTAAGAATGTAGATTATTTACTTGACTTCATTATTTTCTAAAGCAGCATTTGATTGTATAAATGTCCTCCTAGGCATAGCTTTAACTGCTTCTCCCAAATTAGCACTAGTTTTGCTACATCATAAGAATTCTCGTAGTCTCATATGTCATTCTGATGTAGGACAGTCATCTGTCTATTTATTACTTTCATTGGTTAATAAAGAAACTGCCTTGGCCTGATAGGTCAGAGCATAGGTAGGCGGGGAAGACAGAACAGAATTCCAGGAAGAAGGGAAGTGAGTTAGACACTATAACTCTCCTCTCCAAGATGGATGCAGGTTAAGATCCTACCCGGTAAGCCACCACTTCATGGTGCTACACAGATCATTAGAAATGGGTTAATAAAGATGTGAGAGTTAGACAATAAGAGGCTGAAACTAATGGGCCCAGCAGTGTTTAAAAGAATACAGTTTCCGTGTAATTATTTAATTATTTAATTATTTCGGGTAAAGCTAGCTGGGCAGCGGGAACGCAGCTCGCCATTCCTTTTGCAACATCATTCCATCTGAAATATTTCTATTTTTGCTGTAATTTCCCTTTTTGTAACCTGAGGGCTGGCTTGTTGGGGTTTCTGTCCTGCCCAGTTCCCATAGCTGGTAAGCCCCAAAGAAAATTACACAAAGTTTATATTAATGATTAACTGATTGGCCCATTAGCTCAGGCTTTGTATTAGCTCTTGTAACTTATACTAGCCTATCATTCTCATTTATGTTAGCCACATGGCTCAGTACCTTTTTCAGTGGGGCATGTCACATCCTGCTTTTTTTGTGTCTGGACAGGATTGCAGAGAGAGCTTCCTTCTTCCCAGAATACTTCTTTTCTCATTTCCTCGCCTCTACTTCCTGTCTGGTCTCCCACCTATACTTCCTGCCTGGCTACTGACCAGTCAGTGTTTATTTAACACATAATTGACAGAATATAGACAATTCTCCCTCCCCACCCCCCTTTTTTTTAAACAAAGGAAAATATCCAAGCCCATTTTTTGGGAATGTAGGCAGAGTATTCCAGGCTACTTCCTGCAGATTGGGGGTGCTGATAATCTTATGGGGACTCAAAAAAAAAATTAGAATTATGGTAAAGTCCTGACTGGAGTATCCTGTGAGTCTTGATCATCTCAGGCAGCAGTCTTGAGTCTGTTCTGGATTTAGAACTCAGACATCCGGGCCATCTGTTCCTACCGGAGATTTCTCAGGTGGTCTTCATTGATTAAACATGATGTTTCTTAACTCAGAATGAATCCACAGCCTCTTATTTCCTGAGAAACAAAAGAAAAATCTCTTCTACAAAGTAACATACCTTTTGACTTCAATTTTGAAGTCAAGTTATTTTCAAAATACCTAGCTTTGATTAATTCAGCAGCATTTATAAGCAAATATCTTTTAGCAGCTATTGCTCCTTCCTCAACATTCAAACATTTCAAAGAGAGCATAATAACATACAGTATCCAGATTCTCTGTGTGTTTTCATCTTTATGTGGCTTTATTTTAAACTCTCTTTCTTTTATTTTTAATTTTTGGCTTTTTGAGACAGGGTTTCTATGTGTCTTTGTCCTGGAACTCACTCTGTAGACCAGGTTGTCCTTGAACTCACAGAGATCCCCCCCCACCTCTGCCTCCCCGGTGCTGGGCTTAAAAGTGTATGGTACCACACCTTGAACTCACAGAGATCTGTCTGCCTCTACCTCCCAGGCATTGGGATTAAAGGTTTGTACTACCACACCCAACTACTCTCTTTCTTTTTTCTTTTAAGGACTTTAACCTTTTCTCTTCCAAGCCTGCATATATTTTAAATGAAGTAAACCATTTAGAGGTTTTCTTCGTCTTTGAATCTATCTTACTGTATATCTCTCTCTTTTTTTTCTTACCACATGAGTCTTTAATTTACTAAGCAATATGGATAGGATTATAGCCATGGCATTGACAGCTGGATCCAGCCGATTCCTTAACTTTGTGAGATTCCAGCTTCATGGCAGGAGCCTTGTTTATTTCCACAACTCTATGGCGTTTCAAGGTCCCTGCCAGCAAGCAAGTTGCAGCAGTATGCTCACAACCACACTCAAATGCTCTGCAGTTGGACTGCCTGCCTGAAAGAGTCAGAGTTTGTCCTGGCAGGATGGCCCAGAAAGCTGGCATTTTAAAACAGCGTGGCTTTTTTCCTGCCACAGCTGAAAACCAAAAAGCATGCGGTCAGCTTTTCAACAACACCCTTTAAGTGTTTTGTGGAAGGACCTCTTAAAAGAGCTGCAAGGCTTTACACCTAAAGCTGAGTCAGGAAGCCTCTTTCAAATGAGAGCACTTGCTTGCTTCTACCAAGCAGAGTAGACCCGAGAAATTGCTGCTACCAAAAGCATGCTTTACTCTATTATTTTCTGTTTAGAATTACTTCCCAAGCCTTTTATTATGGTAATTTTTAGGTGTGAGATGATAGATTTCTAATGTCTATTCCTTTTATGTCTTTATTATTGACTTCTGATTTTATTCCATTATGATAAAAACTATTGTATGACTGGTTCTTACAAATGAGCACAGGTTTCCTTAATGAATCAGGACATGGTCAGTCACAGTGAGCATTCCACAATTTTATGCACTAATTGGGTTATGTGTTATATAAATGACAGATCAAGTCATGGTGGTATTTTCTATTGTTTATTTCCTGACTCATTTCTGTGCACTCCTCAACAGTTACTAATAGATGTTTTTAATTTTCTACTTGTCCCTTAAATCTCTTTTTTGCTTTTTGTTTTAGGTTTTGGTATTTGGATTTTTGAGCATTCCATTGCAGGGCAAAGTTATTTGCCTTATATACATTTAAGTTTGTATCTTCTTGGTTATTTGAATTTTCATCTCCTTAGTAATTTTATTGATTTGAAATGTGTATTGCATGTATTAATATAGCTACTTGCAATGTTTTTGATCAATTCGCACATGGTATGTCATTGTCTATCTTTTATTATGCCTTTCATATGTTGTTTGAAGTTAGTTTCTTGTATATGGAATGGATGTGTATATTATTTTTAACCCAGTCTGATAATCACTCTCATTTACTTAATGTAGGTAGTCATAGGCTAGTTGTAGTCAAAATGAAGGTATACTAAGAATGTTATATATGTTCCTATAAATATGTAAATATTCTAAAATAAAAATTAAATAATACTTCCGCTCTCTAGCATTTCTGATAAGGAATAGTCAACCTCCAGGATGTCTTAGTGAGAAAGAGTTGATCCAAGTTATGTTGATTACTATTACTAGAATAGGAATTTTCATTTTATTCCCATATACCAGAGTATCAGAAAAACAAATTTCTTATCCTTCGTTCTTTCTGTTGTTTAAAGTAAGTTAAGACACATTCCTTTAAGGCTTCGCTACTCATCATAAAAAGTTCTGTCTCTTCCTTTTGCTCTTTTGTGTTTCTGAGACACTACTTTACCTTCTTTCTGCCCTGAATTCATCATTCGTGTCTACATAGTCCAGAACTGCAAGTGGTACAGTTAAAAGGTGAAAAGTATCCTGGTAGTCACTAGCCGAAGAATACCACAGTCACACTACACAACAAACCACACACAAGAGATTTATTGGGAAAGACAGAAGAGGGTGGCAGTCTATGCTCAGATGAGAAGCCGCAAAGAACTGTTCATGAATAGGCTTTTCATAGTGTTGGGTAGGAGCTTTCCAGGGTTGCCTGAGATTGGAGAGATTATGTGACCTGATCTTGGGGCAATTTCTGCCTTCCCAGTGTTGGGATTAAAGCACCCACTGCTCCCAGCTTTAGTTTCTTTTCACAAATTGGAAATTTAGCTGGGTGGGTCTTGCCCTGAGGTCACCACTTCTCCATTTCTTAATCTGTTTATCTTCTTGAACACAGGATTTAGTTCCTTTCCACTTTTAGGTGTTCCTTTTCTCCTTAAATTTTACATTTTGTAATTTACCCTGCTCAACTTGCTCCTTTTCATTATAATTCTTTATTAGAGTTACCATTAATAACTACACAACAGAATCTATATTAGGCCGTTTCTTCTGCCAAGGGAATTAATCCAAAATTCTTCAGTTTAGCCTCAGGCAAACTTTTTTTGACAAGGGCAAAATGCAGCCAACTTTCTTCACCGAAATACCACAGTAATGATCTCTAGGCAGCACACTAAAATTCTTCTTTGTAACCTCCTGAGCAAGTACCCCCTCCCTACCTCAGTTCATCAAATCACATTCAACACCACAGTCTTCCATTCTCCTACTAATATGGCCCATTAAGCAGTGCTTAAAACTTTGAACAGCTTTTCTAATGTAAAGTCCCAAGGTCTATATTTCTTCAAACAAAATCATGGTCAGGCCTATCACAGCAGTACCCCACTCCTGGTACCACCTTCTGTCTTAGTTAGCATTCCTGTTGTGTGATCCTTATAAAGAAAACATTTAATTGGGGTGGCTCACTTACAGTTCAGAGGTTCAGTCCATTATCATCATGGTGGGGCATAGTGGCATGCAGGCATGCATGGTGCTGAAAAAGTAGCTGACAGTGCTACATTTTGCAGTCAACAAGAAATCCACTGAAATTCTGGGCACAGGAAACCTCAGAGTCCACCCCCACAGTGATTTGCTTCTTCTAACGAGGCCATACCCGCTGCAACAAAGTCACACCTCCTAAGAGTGCCACTTCCATAGATTATGGGGGCCAATTACATTCAAACTGTCACAGTATCCAAACCATGTGTAAGGGTAGGTCCTCTGCCCAGCTGTAGATGACCAACACAAAATGAACTCAGTGATAGTTTTGTAGACTTTTGTCTCATTGCTATGTTTGGGCAGTTTTTTATGTTACTGGCCTTTTACTTATATATTATGGTTTCTGATTTTGTGTTTTTATGAGTTTGTTTGTGTTTCTTGTGATTTTTGTTTGTTTGATTTTTTTCTTCATTCTGTTTTTTCTCTTCTGTTTGCCTGTTTGGTTTCTTTATCTTTTTTCTAATTTATTTTTATTTAATCACAAAGATTCCAGCAAAGTCATAATATTTGTCATGCTTCCCCTGTTTTGACCAGTATGGAATAGTGAGATCGAGAAGGCAAATGAAGCAGTGCCACCATATTAGAGTACAGCAAACCCAATGGCCTTCGTCTGTGAATAGATGTGTGCGACTATCTTTTCAGTAGCACATGCTGGGAATGTAAATATAACACCTTACGTTGTCTAAAATTACAGAAAGGCAACTTTCTGCAATATAGTAAAGTACCAACTTCATACTTCTCTCTCCTTTTTCACAGCATATCTTAGTACCTTCTTTAAGTGCTGACTCCTTAGAGGTCTACAGAATTATGCTTTTAAGCCTGCTTGTTTTGTAAAGGGAAAGAAAAAGAAAGGTCAAGGAATTGGATGGGTAGGGAGGTGAGGAAGAGTTGGGGGAGGGATAATGGTGGAAAGGTTACATGAAAAAGTTATTTTAAATTATCTCTATATATAGTTTTAGTTTTCTCCAGGGGATTCTCACCTAAGGCTTGGCCCCCTGACCAACAGAAAATGAACTCTGTGATGTTTTTGTAGACTTCTGGTCTCATATTGCTTTGTTTGGCCAGTTTTTTTTCTTAGTGGCCTTTTGCTTATATATTACGGTTTCTGATTGTGTGTGTGTGTGTGTGTGTGTGTGTGTGTGTGTGTGTGTGTGTGAGAGAGAGAGAGAGAGAGAGAGAGAGAGAGAGAGAGAGGGAGAGAGAGAGAGAGAGAACAGGCTTAAAGTGCATATGGATGTAACATTGTCATAAATAAGCCCTTGCTTGGATTAGTTGGAGACTAATATGAATAGGAAACAGAAAATAATCAAAATGGCTAGAACAGAAAAGGGGCTCACAGTCTGAAATGGGGTCAGAGAAGCAGATTGGGGCTTACCTCTGCAGGGTCTTGTTAGCCAGGTTAAGGATTTTGTCCTCTATCTTAAGAATAACAGGGTATCTTTGAAGTGTTTTAATCTGGTGGGTGACATGATCAGATTAGTGTTTTGAAAAGATCACTCCAGCTGCTCTGTGGCAGACAGATTACAGAGAGATAGGAGCGGTGTAGAGAAGCCAGATAAGGAGCACAGCAGTCAGAGAAAGAGGGAAGAGTAGCTTGGTGGAAGGATTTGGCATTGGACACATCAGTATATGGACTAGAAAGTCAGTGCCAGTTGGTTGACATTATTTGGGATAATTGTTAGATAATTGTTATATATGGTCTGTGTCACCATAATAATGGTGTTACTTTTTCCTGGGCTAGATTTATTTTGAAAGAAATGATGATGTAAGGGAAAGATCTTACTTTCATCTTTGACATGCTGAATTTCTAGGACCTTTAGAACATTCAAAAAGGGGAATAAAGTAAGCAGAAAAATATGTAAGTGGAAGACTCAGGAGAGTTCTGCTCTGCTCTGGAGTCAGATTTTCAAGTCCTTTCTGTTTTTTAATTTTTTAGGTATTTTACTCTAAAATAAAAAAAAATTATAGAGATTTGCAAAACTGGAGGCTACATTGCCCAAACCAATATCTCCCATATGGCATAATTAAATCACAGTCACTACAGGATCTGATCCCTGGGCCACACCAAAGATAAGTTCATTGTGCTGTGGATTACTTTGGGTGCTGTTAAAACAAGTCTGGCACTATTGTTCTTTCTGGAGATTGCACAGATGAATAAGACACGGTCTTTGATCTTAAAAAACATCCATCTAGTTAGAGTCGGGCACACTAATAATGAAACAGTGTGGCATGAATACTGTGACAGACATGTCTGTTATGCTAGGGATGCATTTGAAAGCACAGACCGCTAACCTTAAGTTAGATAACTAGGGAGGTTTTCTTGAAATGGTGACAACCCAGCTATGTGGAACAGCATAGAAGAATGAGGTAGGAAAAGGGATAAGAACAGGGAAACACAGAAACAGAATTAAGGCAAGAGAGGTCAAGGAATGTTGTGAAGATATGTTTATAATCTTCTCCCTGACGCTTTAGGAGAAATATAATTTCATCTAATAGCCCAGAAGATTTCTCTGGAAACATGAGGGAGGTATCAAACATTGCTTGGTTCTTCCCTTTCCCAATTCTGATTTTTTTCTCCTGTTTTCCTCTTTCCTCTCCTTTCATTTCTCAGTAAGTGACATACTGATATAATATTACATAATATTATATAAAAGCTTAGGATCAGGTCCTAAAATTGTGTACCCTTATTTATTCACCTCTAAGCCATTCTTCTCAGAGTTCTTTTCATAAAACTATAAGCAATTACTATGGCATGTTTTAAAGTATTTTTTTAAGTCTTTATTCTGGTTAAAAAATAAAATAGAAGGAAGATAAATGAAGTGCTACAGGAGTTTTGATTGAGAGATTTTATACTAAAGATACAGCACTAAGGAGAAGGCTTTGGTGGCTCAGGGACCACCTAGGAATGTTGGAGTGGGTAGTGTTGAGAGTAGCAATGAAGTCTTCCAGCTAGTGACAACTGAGAAAGAAGGAATGTTATCACTTGTATTTTGATGTGACCTAGCTTTAGAATCTTCCCATTTATTGATTACAGGATGATAATGTAGAAACATTGAGAGTGCACATTGGAGAACTGCTTAAATGTTATGTGGGAGACAGAGTATAAACCAAAACAGTTGATCCATGTGGCAGGAGTTAAAAGCAGAAGCTTAATGTCACGTCTTGCCCAGTGTCTTAGAGGCCGACCCCCAGGTACATTCTTTCATTTACTAGGTGGGTGATCTCTGGCCAGTTAATCTCTCTGTCTTCTTTTCCTTCTGGAAAGTAGCCCCAATAAACATAGCTACTTCACAGAATTATATAAGTAATAGAGGAGATAATGCATACGGAAGGGTTTGTATTGGGAAGTCATTTTAGTGATTTGAAGGAAGAGAAGATAGGAAACTAGTAAAGAATCATATATGTCAAGTTGTTTTGGTAGTTGACTAATAGTTGACTTGAGTTCCTTGAATTCAATCTGTCTGCCCTATGGAGTTGGAGATTGGACTCAGTGGTAAACTATACATACCAGTTCTGCGCTGATGCATACCTACACCTCTGTGATTCTAAACTTGTGTGTTTTACAAGGTAGATTTCAGTGTAAAAACTACAATTCTCTATGGTTGTGTTAATTTTTTGATTTATATCCATTATAAGCCAATGCCATTTATCTTTATATAGATAATTTTATTATACATTTAAAGTTATTTTTAATATGACTTCTTTCTTGTATAATTGTGTTGTCATTCGGACTATAAGAGATACTTATTATTTATATCTTTTTAAAAATGGTTTTCTTGTACTTTTGAAAATCTATTGTTTGCTTTGCTCCTTTTAATCTGCCTATGAGGAATCCAAGCTGAATGTTAGGGAGCTGTGAAAATCCAGTTAGTGTGAGCTGTAATCTTTTTACTGGCTTTAAGTAGTTGGAGTACCATGCAGACACCCTGCGGATAACTAAGTCAGAATATACAGTAATCACCTAAACATGGATTCTGCCTTTGCTATGGGAAAACTAGAAATCATTGTCAAACATTTACTTTTTAGAAAATATTGGTCATGATATCAAATAAATGAGAGTTAAATATTAAAGGCTGTTTTTGCAGGTAGACCATAAAGTGCTTTTGAAAGGCATCGATTTCTGAATATTTCGTATTATGCACTGTTTATGATGTTCTTTGACTGTCACAAAGAGAGAAGCTCAGCGTTAGAGCAAGAATATTTTTAATGTTCTAATCTTTCAGTTGTCTTCTGCTTGTGATATTACAAATTGAAAACAAAAACTATTAAGATAATCAAGCTTTTCTACAAGAAGAAGGAATGTGGCTCTTCTTTTTCTTTTCTTTTTTTCCTTATGAAAAAAATGGATTTCCCAGTGCAGTTTATTGGAAATCTTAACAAAATATTCTCTAATAACTTAGTCAAGCGATCCTTTTCTAGGTTTTCAGGCTGACAGGTTTTTGTTTGTTTTTCAGTTAAGAGATTTCACAGTCATTAGATTTGGCATTAGAGAAACGAGGAGTACAGTGAGCAGCAGGCCGATGCCTTGTCCTAGTTTATTAGCTTCCCACTTTCCAATACTGCCATTGGTGATGTTCTAGAGAAACTTAGAAGACAGACCACTTGTTGAGGCCTGTCTCCGAGTGTCCCTCTTATGATTCATCCCACACCAGGAGTTTCTAAGTCATCATTTAGTGAGACCCAGTGTTCAGCTTGATGTAGACTTGGTATTGGAAGTCACAGAGTCTTCTCTAAGACAAAGGGTTCATATAGAATGTGACTCAGGTTTATCACTTTACCTTAGGCAACTTTTTAGTTTTAACATGGGATGCCAATGGTTAGTTAAAAAACAAAACCAAACCCTGGATCCTGAGGACTCTGGTTACAAGCCCACATTCTATATATTAATTTTTTTAAAAGCCCCTATATTTAAAAATTAATCATATATGTCAAAAGTGGTAGAATGAACTTAATTTTTTAAATTTTCACTCCATCAGTTTTCAGCCTTTGATTGTTTTGAGTGTATTATTCATAAGAATTTTTTTTAATGCAATCATATTTCCTAGCATCTTCCTGAAAGTTCCGAAAGCCATTGCCCCTGGAGGAAAATTATAAGTTAGGATGTGTCTTTAGTAATATAATATTGTACAGTCAATGGATTGGCATTCTCATTTACAATTGGAGCACCATAGTTGGTAAAAAAAAAAGATGGTTTAATAAAACACCCAGGCGTTTGGGAATCAGAGACGGGCAAGATCTCTGAGTTCAAGGCCATCCTGGTGTACATAGTGAATTCCAGGACAGTCAGGACTGTACAAAGAAATCTTGTGTTGAAAAACAAAAAACAAAACAAAAAAATCACATACAAAACTTCAAAAAGACATTTGCTGATAGTATCGCCATTACCAGCGCCTGTCATTTACAGCTATAGCTGCCTCTGCTGTCAGCACCCACTGTAAGAGTTGCATCTTAAAAAGTTAAGAAGCTGAGCTTGAGATGGTGACTGTAATTTATAGTAATATATTCTCCACTTGGAATTTCTGCGAGTTGATTTTAAGTATTTTTAATCACAATAATGATAGATATATGACATGATGAATAATACATCAATTTCTTCAGTTTAGTTTTCTTGCAATATATATATTAAAGTATTTTGTTGTACATGTCAGCACATAAAAATTTTGTCCATTAAATAAAAGCAAGCCAGGTTAATTATCCTCACCAATTATATACACTCCCAATCCCATCTCATGTTTGGCTAGTGTTTATTCCCTTCATTTCCACTGACTTCTGCATCCCAAATCGGCTTCTTTAGTATTCCCTGTTAAAATCTCATCTTTCTGAGACCGAATCTTACCTCTTTTCATTCCTTAGCTCCTTTTATCTTTGCTTTTCTCTTACCCGAATTAATTTCATTTTTTCTTACTGATAATGGAAGACTGTCTTTGTATCATTTTGCTCCATATCTAATTGCTTCCCCAGATTGTACTCTGTTCCTCCCTCTACTAAATAATAAAATCCAAGAAATATAACCTTTAACCCTAGCCTACCTTTATTATCTTCCAGTATTATTCAATTTTTTTCTCCCTATTTCAATAGAATTTTGGCTGATTTTTTTTTAATTTACCTTCTTCATCTTCTATCCATGTTTTAACACATAGAAAATTCTGTTCTTACCACACCAGTAACTGGTCTTGTCAGTTGCCTCCTGTTTTATCAAATCTAGTAGATTCTTGTTTCTTACTGTTTTATCAAATCTAGTAGATCCTTGTTTCTTACTGATATTTCCCTCTTTGCCTTTGACCTTCCTGTGTTCCCTCCTCACTGTTTGCTGACATCCTTTCTGATTTCCATTACTCACTTAATGACCCCTCTCCTCTGGCACTTGATCATAGGTGTGGATATCTGGTATTGAGTCCACCAGCTTTCCAACTAAACTTTCTCTGGGCAAAGATCTAGTATAGTTACATGCCAGCTTTTTCACCCGACTTCTATGCCGATGGCATCTCCTGAGCACCAGGACTGATGTTCCCAGTTTGAAATCACATTTCTTAGTTTGGAATAGAGAATGGCTAAATCCATACTCAGATTTTCTTTCTCATTCAGGGCTGACATCACAATGTAGGCACAGTTTAAAATGAGGAACCAAAAATAAAGAGAATTGGTATAATTTTAATTGATTATAAAATTTGACAGATACATTCATCCAGGTGCTTTTGTAGTCAAAGGCAGCAGCCATTCCAATTGGTAACTGCTAAGAAATAAGTGAGCCCACCTGCTGTGTGGACTGCTAGTACTTTAAGTATATAAGTTATTTCTTGCAAATCAGAACAACTCTGAGATTCTGTCTTACACCTGTAAGAATGACAACTTATGCTGGAGAGGATGTGGTGTAAAGGGAACACTCCTCCATTGCTAGTGTGAGTGCAAACTGGTACAGCCCCTTTGGACATCAGTATGACGATTTCTTAGAAAATTAGGAAACAACCTACCTCATGATCCAGCAATGCCACTTTTGGGTATATTACCAAAGGATGCTCAATCATACCACAAGGACATGTGCTCAACTATGTTCATAGCAGTATTGTTTGTCATTGCCAGAATCTGGAAACAACCTAAATGCCCCTTGACTGAAGAATGGGTAAGGAAAATGTGGTACATTTACACAGTGGAGTACTACACAGTAGGAAAAAATAAATGACATCTTGAAATTTGCAGGCTAATCTAGAAAATAACATATTGAATGAAGTAACCCAGACCCAGAAAGATAGTTACCATATGTATTCACTCATAAGTGGCTTTTAGACATAAAGCAAAGAAAACCAGCCTGCAGTTCATAATCCCAGAAAACCTAGACAACAAAGATGATCCTAAGAGAGACGTACATAGATCTAATCTAATGGGAAGTAGAAAAATACAAGATCTCCTGAATAAATTGGGAGTATAGGAGAGGGTAGAAGGGGGGGGCGAAGAAGGGGGGAGAGGAGAGAAAAATATATAGCACAAAAAAAATTTTAAAAATTAAAATAAAATAAAGTTATTTCTATCTATGACTGTGAATACATGTGGTTCCTTACATGGCAGATAACTTCCTGGGAAGAATATAAAAACTAACTTTAAAAGGTGTGTGTGTGTGTGTGTGTGTGTGTGTGTGTGCACGCGCGTGCACGTGAGCGCACACGCACACACGCCTATGGGTAGATCAGAGGACAGCCTGCAGCAAGGAGTTTATTCCCTCGTTCCAGTGTTTCCTTGGTTGGCCAGACTTCCAGATAATTGCCTTTATCCACTGATCCAGCTAGTCAGCCATCAACTACCTTAAACCTTGGAAAACAACATAAAAGAACAAGTATCCTCTCTGACTTAGCAATGCTTTAAAGTATGAGTAGAAGAAAGAGAGGAACTTCTAATTTTTTTTTAACTGAGAAATTATTTATGATCAATTTCTTTCTTTGGGGGTGAGAAGAAAGTAAAAATTTTCCTGACTTGATCTATTTGAATCTCTTTCCAACTATGTTTTAATTTTTTTTTAATTTTCTTGAGATTATAAATTAATTGCATCATTTTTACCTTCCCTTTCCTCTCTCCATCCCCTCTCATGTACCCCCATCTCTTTCAAATTCATGACCTCTTTTTCTTTAATTTTCGGGGTGTAGTGTGTGTATGTGTGTGTGTGTGTGTGTGTTTTCTCCTAAATCTATAAATATAACCCAGTCAGTTTGTATAGTGTTACTTGTATGTTTATATTTTCAGGGCTGACTATTTGGTATTGCATAACCAGTTGTGTGAATCTTCCCTTTGGGAAGACTCTTTCTTCTGCCCTTAGCATTACTTACTTGAATGTAGTTCTTTTTCTGGGGTTAAGGCTTGTGAAATTTTCCCCCTCTCGGGTTAGCATGTACTGCTATTGTCCTTATTCAGATTTTTAGGCAGCCAAATTGGTGAGAATTCATGGATGTAGCTTCTCTGGTGTTTCTAGGACACACAATCTCCCAACAAGCTTCTTGTTCCTTTGACTCTACAATCTCTCTGCCCCCTCTTCCTCACTGATCCCTAAGTTGCAGAAGCTGTGTTGTATATGCATCAGTTGGAACTGTGTTTCCCAGATGGGCATTTTGATCAGTTTTATGTGATACTCTCTATCTGTTGTTAAAAGCAGTTTCCTTAGGAGGGGTGAGACTTACCTTTATGTAAATGGATAAATATTTAGAATATAGTTAGGGATTGTGCTGGTTTAGTAAAGTGGCAGTTGTTGGTTTTTCTCCAAGATCCATAACTTCACTAACCCTGGGTAGCTGGCTAAGTTTCTTGTTCCAGACGTGATTTCCTTCTTGTCGAATCAGCCTTAAAACCAACTAGAGAGCTGTTGCTTATCACCAAGATATGTATGTCAGTGCTGTATAGTTAGGGTTCTCATGCCAAACTGGTCATCGTTGTGGTTCATGGGCTGTGTAACTGGGTGGGGCTGCTGATAGCTTCCTTCCTTTGGAAAATTGCATTGTACCTTCTGGTACCATGGAGAGAGGAGGCTTTCAGGTCATACCCAGCTTGAGTCCACTGGGTCCTGTGTCTGAAGTGCATTGTCTCTTCTGCAATAGGGACTTACCTTCTATCTTGGGAGAAGGGGGTCAACTAAGGGCAAAAGCAACAGTCTGTAATGTTTTGGGGATCTCTTGGACAGCCCCAACCTACAACCCCAAAGGGGACTTCTTATGCCCAGTGTAGGTCTTTTATTAGTCTATGGCTTTTGCGGGAAACATCGCTAGGTCAGATTTTTTGGAGGGGAGAATTTTTATTTCAACTGTGTATGTATATGTATGTACAAACTTATATGTATTATTAGTATTTTCGGTAGGTAGTTAATACTATGATTCCTTTTGACTTTCTCAGACATTCTTTCTGTTATTTTACCTTTATCTCCCCTTCCTAATTAAAGCCCCCTGTTTTTCCCATTTGGACCTTCAGATCTTTTGTAGCCTATTATATTCCCTTGCCCCCATCATGGTTCCTTTTTTTACTTTTCTCATTTGTGCACTTATCCCAGGTTGTATACTCACATCTAAAGATTTGAATCTAGGAACTTCTGATGAGGAAGAACATATGACTGTTGTCTTTCTGAGTTCAGGTTACCTCCTTCTGCTGATTTTTTTTTTCTAGTTCCATCTCTTTACCTGCAATTTTCCTGATTTCATTTTTCTTTACAGCTGAATATCATGGTATAGTGTGTATGTGTGTGTGTGTTTGTTTGTGTGCACGCGCGCGTAACATATTTTCCTTTGTCAGGTTGGAGGACATTTAGGTTGTGTTCATATTCTAGCTGTTGGAAAAAGAGTAGTAGTGAATTTACCTGAGCAAGTATCTGTGGAATAGGATATTGAGACCTATTATGGTTTGAATTACCACTCTCTTCTGACCTTCACAAAATCAGTCTTTTTCTTTTAATGATGGGAACATATCTCATTACAAGAGAAACTGTAGATTGTTATGGTAGATACCTAGCTTCAGAGGGCGAGGCCAGCTTTGCAGATAAGTGAACTGAGGACACCAGCTATCAAGTGAAATGTTTTCCCAACATAGTCTAGCAAGGTAAGCCCTCATGTGGGGACCAGCTTAAAACAACCTGGGCTTATTTGTTTAACATTGGTGAAGAGACTGAATGAAATAAATGAGAAATAGCATAGATTTCTGTCCATTTACTTGCATTGATTTTAGATTTGTTTTCTCTTTACCATACTTGAAGTTGTTCCTAATGTTTTGCAGACTACTTGTTCACTGACAGTATTTTAAAATGAATTCAAGAATTGTTATACAATATTTTGTAAAATATTTTATTTTTCTTTATGTGTGTGTTTGTGTTTTCTCTCTCTCTCTCTCTCTCTCTCTCTCTCTCTCTCTCTCTTTCTCTCTCTCTCTCTCTCTCTCTGTGTGTGTGTGTGTGTGTGTGTTATGCTATGTTGTGTGTGAGCCCGTGAAGGATCCCTTGGAGTTACAGGTGGTTTTGAGCTGACATGTGTGCATCCTGTGAATCAAGCCCAGGTTTTTCAGAAGAGGCACTTTTAGCCACTGAGCCATCTCTCTTTCCCTCTGTAATCTTAGTTTTAAAGTCTTAAAAACATTCTAATACTTTATTCCTTTTCCTCATATGATAATGAGCCTTATTCATGTGTATTCTTACTGTTCCTATTAGCTGTTTAACTTCAAATCTGGGAAATGCCATTATGTATATAGTCTAGTTGCATGAATTTTAAATTATGTAACACATACAGAAATACTCCATAAACCTACAACAAAGTGAATTTTACTTTAATGGGAGGACTGTCCACATCCTTTCCCTGTTTTCAGGTAAATAGTTTTTGAAATAGTAGAATATAATCTTGTAAAATATTTGATATAAAAGAGTCCAGCCTCCTTTAGAAATTTATTCTAGTATTTAACACACTCTAAATTCCTTTCTTGTAGTTGAATTAAATATGTATTTCTGTTCTTTATAGTAGAAATAAAAGTTACCAATTTGCTCAAAGATAGCTGCTAGATTATTAAAGACCTATGTCCTACAAAACAGCTTTAACTGGAAGATAACTTTTTCTAACTTGCAAGCCACACATGTGATCTACTTGTGACTACCTTGATTTTGTTTAGTTTGAAATCTGGAATGGAACAGAGGCTAAAGACTTTTTATTTATGATATATAACTTTTATGCCTTTAGTCAAAGCAAAACCCAATCTCGTGTGTGTGTGTGTGTGTGTGTGTGTGTGTGTGTGTGTGTGTGTGTGATGTAACATTCCATGTTTCTTATTTGGTGTTTTGACTTTTAACCCTAATTTTAACTTTTCATGAACAAAAAGTACAGTAATTGAAATAGTCATCTCTCTATATGTCTGTTGTGCTTTGTCATTATGCAACTGTATCATGTTTTGTTTTATTCTTAAAACATTTATTATGTTCTACCTAAATTTTAATGTATGTGTACTTTCAGAATGATTATGCATAAGTCTTAGAGATTATTAATAAATTAGAGAAACAAAGTCACAAATGCTCAAAATTTAACATTCATTGTAAATAAACTAAGGTTATTAAGTTGTATCATTTTTAATAGAAAGTATTTTTATTTTTTGACATTTTTAATTATTTTCATTTCATCAAAATAAGCATTATGTAATATATTATACATAAAGCCTGTTATTTATGAAATTGTTGACTCTAAACCCAAAAGTGTGTGTATGTGCATGTATGTGTGTGTATGTGTATGCATGTGTATGCATGGTGCTTCTAGGGATTCTACATCAAGGAATGGTGCTTCAGACGTGGGGAGAAGTGACTCCTCTCTTGTTTTTCGCAATGTTTATCCATTATCTTGAGTCAGGGTTCAACTTTAAGAATGAAGTCATGTTTCAGCTTATATCAGAGACCTAAGACACACAATTTAGAATATCTTACACTGCTCAGGGGGATAGCTGTCATAAACCTCATGAGACAGCCTGGACAAATTCCCCACTCTGTATCCAAGTCATCACACTTTCCCTAAGAATCTGGGCTCTGTAACTCATAACTTTGTACTCAAGTCTGTTATGTGGTAAGGTTCTGCTAACAATGAAAATAGTTTTTCAGTGTGTTTTTTTTAAAGAGGCATTCTCAAATGTTGAGCTTTGTCCTGAATTTCAGCAAAATAATATACTACTTTTAACCACTTTCTTTTAAGGATAGAATGATGGATTAAAAAAAAATATGTGTTTTTATTTCATCAGAGTGTCTATGACCTTGAACGGGACGTACTCCCTGACTGTTACAAGTGAAGGTCCTTTTTCCATCCTTGTCTTCCATGGTGACTTCATGATTTTTAGAGTAGCTAAAAACTTTCCTCATCAGCAAGTCAACCTTTGATGTTTTTGTCATGGTACTATGTCGGTTTGGAGTCTTTACAGTTACACATGAATATGCTCTAGAGATTGCAGTTACTGTGATGGGAATGGGTCAGAAAGTATAACCAAGATCTGACAATCTAATTGTTAAGAGTAAATTAAGAAAAACATTAGAAACAAACTGTGTTAATAGGATTTAACTTGATTATAAGAACTTAATAGAAATGTTGCAGTGTCCTAATGAAAATAAGCTTACTATTTTGTATTTAAGGTATTTGAATTGACTCCTAAGGCATTTATGTTTCTGAAAACTATGAATTTTCATATTCTCTTTATGATAAGTGCTATGTATTTGGAAAAATCAATATGAAAATTTAGCTTTAAAGTATTCATGGGGAGAAACATAATAAAATCTTGATATATTATATACAAAAGGCAAATCCCTGATCATTTGTTTTTATGCAGATTAGTTTGATTTAGACATAATTCCCTAACATCACCATGAATTTCCATCTGTGTAACCTTGATGTTCTTAAGCGGCTGCAGTTACCTCAGGCTCTGGCTATATTCACTCTGCATATATGGAAACTGTGACGATCTTAACACTTGGGTGATGATATGAATAACAATTGTTTTTGATCTTATTCTCTGTCTCCCAGGATAACTTGCTGTCTGCAAAGGCTGAATAAGTGGCAGATAGCCTTTGTCATCCCTTATCCAAGCTGTACACTTGTAAGGAAGAGCAGGGATAATCGCCTCAATCTAATTAGGGGTTAAAAGAGGCCATGACTGTGATGTGGCAGTGAGACACCTTACTGTAGCAATCCTGTTTGCATTAGAAAAATAAGGTTGTCATATTGATTATTCAAATTGGCTTGTATTTGGCCAAACCTCAATGGCTTGTGTTGCAGCTGAAGCAGTTGAAGATCCCAGCTATTCACAGAAGACCTATGCCACAGCATATATTATATTGTGGCTTGTTTGCTAATTTGAAGTTTTAAGGATGAAGGCAGAGTTTAATCAGGATATTTAAAGGTTAAACTGATCTTTAGAAATTGAGTTCAGTTTCTACCTATAATAGCCTTGATTGGGTAAATTTGAATAAGTAATAATCTAGTGATATTTTAGGTCTCTAACTGAAAGTATAATTTATATGTATATTAAAGTATTATTTCAATCATTTTAGCTGTGATATGATGTTTGTGTTAATGGTTAGATTTGAAAATGATTATTTAATGATGTGATACGAATGAGACTTTTATATATTAGAAATTATATATAACAACATTGTCCTACTACAGTTTTATTTCTTCATTCTTTTTTGTCAAAAGTGTGCAGCTTATAGGTTGAGGCCACTGTTTCTTCTCTTCCTGGTTCTGACTCCAGATCTTTTCCCCACTATCCCCTTTTCTTGTTCAGTTCTTCAGTTGTATATTCTGGTCCTCACATGTGTTCTTGGCAATTTAAAAGAATCATGATATAAAGTAGAAACAGTCTTTGAAGATTCTTACTTTACTAATCCTAAGTCAGTTTCGTCCCAGTGCCCTTGTTAACCAACCATAACCTTATTAACCAGCTTACTCCAGCTAAGTAGCTAGACTTCGGTGACTTAGACCTTGAGTTCTTTTTTGATGACTGTTGCAGAACCAGGTTTTAGAATGAAGAGTTTGATTGATACTTCAAGATAGCAGTAGTAATTGCCCACATTTGGTTTGGTTTTTCCTTTCTCTTCCATGAGTGTCATCTTGACGCTTGAAGTTAGTGTTATTCTACTACTTTCCGGCAATCAGTTATGGTTGTTGTCTCTGTTGTTTAAGTCATAGTAAGCTGCTGAAGAACCTTCTTCAGATTGGGTCCTGTATTCCTTTTTCAGTATTCCACTCAGTTTAACAATGAGCCCCGTCCTCTGGCTCAGTGTAAGATTGAATAATTTTTTTTTTCAGAGCCTGGAATCAACCACATATTCAAATAATTCCAATTCAGCTTCATCCAAAGTGGTCTTTGGACAACAAAATACAAGAATGCCATTGTTTTATGTCAAAGGACATTATTTGCAAACATTCTATATTATATTGAGTCTCAGATATGGCCATTTACAATTTTATATACTGCAATGAAAGAAAATCCTGCCTACTAAGATATTGCATAATATTAGCGATATTATGTCTTTATTTTATATGTTAGAATAGCATATGAATATGCATTTCATTATCTAGGAATTATAATATCAAATGATGAGAGTTTAGATTAACATTTTAAATTGAAATTCACTATTGAGTCTTTAAGATTGATTTTTATACTTATCTTCTATTTTAATATTTGTATTTCTACTAATATTAAAATACTATATTTGCTTTAGTATATAATATATATAAAATGATTTCTTTAAATAACCAATAATTTATGCAAAAAATTGAAACAGAATTCTAACAAAGGACATAGCAATCTGTTAGAAACTTACCCAAAAGTTAAATGTATCTTATTATTGGGATTAAAAACATAATTCAATATTGTAAAAACCACAAATGAAATTAACACATTGTAGTAGCAGTATGACAAGACTATTAGTAATTACCTATTTTCTTCCATTTTAGTTAGTTTTGACAATGTAATTTAGAGATAAGATCTAGAGTACTATATTTAAAATAAAATCTATGCCTTTATTGAGATATAATTTACATATGATTAAAAACATAGAGTTTATGTCTAGAATTTCATAAATTAAAACAAATACAATTATATATGTAACCCAGTCACATCTACTTTAAACATGCCCTGGTTATCCTTTGCAAGTCAGTCCCTTCCCCCAACAAAATCAATGAAATAGGAAGGGAAGGAGGGACAGAAGTTAAGAAAGAAAAGGAGAGGGCTTTTGGTTTTGTTTTTTGTTTGTTCATTTGTTATAATATCAATAAGACTGATAAGCCATACCTTACCTAAATTAAATAAAAGAGACAGAGAGAAGATCCATTTTAATGAAATTAGGGATGGAAATGAAAAATATAACAGACACCAAGGAAATCCAAAGAATCTTAAGGACATGTTTTAAAAATCTGTATTCCATTTTACTTGAAAACCTAAAAGAAGAAATGAATTAATTTCTTTATATATATGATCTACCAAAATTAAAGCAGGATCAGACCCCAAACTCCCATTGAAATCAAAACTGCAATTAAAAGTCATCAAATGAATAAAGTAGGGACATATGGATTAAGCATAGAGTTTTACTGAGAGTATTAAGGCCAATACTCCTCAAATTGTTCTGCAAAATAGAAACTGAAGGTACATTTCCTAATTCTCTATGAAGCCAACGTTACTCTGATACATAAACCACACAAAGACCCAACAAAGAAAGAAAATTATAGACCAATATCCTTTATGTACATATATTCTGAAATTCTCAATAAAATACTTGAAACTAGATTCTAAGAACACCCCAAAAAGTTTATCCAACGTGATCAAATTAGCTTCATCTCAAAAATGTAGGGATGGCTCAACATATTTAATAGAGAAATGTAATCCATCATATAAGCAGACTGAAAGATATAAAATGATTATCTTTTTAGATGTAGAAAAGTCTTTGATGAAATTCAACATCCCTTTAATATAAAGGTTCTGGGAGACTGGGAATACTAGGGACATACCTCAATATAGTAAAAGTGTTTTACAGTAAGCCTACAGCCAAGATTAACCTAAAAAGAAACTCAAAGCATTTTCACTAAAATAAATAACAAGATGTCTACTCTCTCCATATTTATTCTATATAGTACTTGAGAGTCTTAACAGCTCCAACTACAAACTAGATCTGTAAGACAACTAAAAGTGATCAAGGGGAGACGAACAGGAAAGGAAAAGTCAAGGAATCTTTATTTGCAGATGATATGATTCTAAACATCTGACCCTGAAAACTCTACCAGGAATCATCTACAGCTGATAAACACTTTGAGCAAAGTATCATGATACAAAATCATTACATAAAAAATTAGTATCTTTCCTTAATACTAAAGACAAACACACTGAGAAAGATATCAGAGAAACACTACCCTTTGCAATGGCCTCAAAAGTAAAATATTTTGGGATAACTCTGACTGGGAAAATGAAAGACTTGTATAATAAAAACTTTAAGACAGAGAAGAAAACACCAGAAGATGGAAAGATCCATGCTGATGGATCAATGTTGTGAAAATGGCCACCCTAACAAAAGCAGTCTATAGATTCAATGCAGGCTCCATCGAACTTCCAACAGAATTTATCCCCAAAATTGGAAAAACAATCTTCAACAGGATATGGAAATAAAAGAACGCAGCATAACTAAAGATGTAAGAGACTGCTGGAGGTATCACTATCCCAAAACTCAGTTTGTACTACAGAGCAGCAGCAATAAAAACACCTTGGCTCTTTGTTGTTTTGAATGGAGTGGTTGTCGTTTTGTTGAATGAAGTGAGCCACTGGGATGGGTTTTGACGCTTCATATGCACAAAACAGGACCAGTCTCTCTCTCTCTCTCTTCCTTCTGCCCGCCAATCCAGACTAGAATTCTTATCTCCCTTTCTAGTATTATATGTGACTTAGCACCACCATGCTTCCCACATTAAATGTTTTCTTTTATAAGAGTGTCCATGGTCATCTGTTCCGTAACAGCAGTAGAATATTCACTAGGACACATTGACATAGAAACAGACATGTTGATCAGTGGAATAGTGTCGAAGACCCAGATATAAGTATGAACTTCTGCTTGTTGACAAAAAAGTATGTACTGGGAAACAGATAACATTTTCTACAAGGTTGCTGATCAAACTGAATGGCTGCATGTAGAATAATTCAAATAGATAATACTTATCACCTCGTGCAATGTTCAACTTCAAATAAAATAAGATCCTCAACATAAAACCACATAAATCTGATAGACGGAAAAGTGGGGAGTAGGCTCAAACACTTTCGTGTAGGAAAAGACTTTTTGAACAGGTCACTGATAACACAGGCTCAGACCAACAACCAGGGCACTGCCATGAAAGGCTTCTTATGGCAAAGGATACCAGCATTCAGGCAAAATAGTAGCCTGCAGAATGAGAAAGGGTCTTTACCAACTGTACCTATTATATATACATATATATATATATATATACTAAAATAGATAAACACTAAAACAAATAAAACAAAACAACGAAATAAAAAAACCTGAACATCAAAAATAAAAACCAAAAATCTCAATTTAAAACACTGGGGTATAGAACTAAGCAAAGTGTCCTCAAAAGACAAATAACAGTTGGATGAGAAACAATTAAAGAAATGTTTAATAGGCTTAGCCATCAGGGAAGTCCTAATTTAGACTTTTTTTTTGAATTTTATTTTTTTTCCTTATTTATTTATTTAAAGAATTTCCACTTCCTCCCCTCCTCCCAATACCCTCCCGCTCCCTCCCCATTCCCAAGAGCAGTCAGGGTTTCCTGCTCTGTGGGAAATCCCAAGTTCCTCCCCACTCTCTCCAGGTCCAGGAAGTTGAGCATCCAAACAGGCCAGGATCCCAAAAAGCCAGTCCATGCAAACTAATCAAGACCCAGTGCCATTGTCAATGGCTTCCCAGTCAGCCCCCATTTCAGTCACATTCAGAGAATCCGGTTTGATCACATGCTCGTTCAGTCCCAGTCCAGCTGGCCTTGGTGCACTCTCATTCAATCAGTCCCCTGGTATCAGTTGGTGAACTCACCCTTCGCGGCCTTGACTTCCTTTTTCATGTTCTCCTTCCTTCTGCTCTTCATTTGGACCTTGGGGGCTCAGTCCAGTGCTCCAATGTGGGTCTCCGTCTCTATCTCCATCCATCGTCGGATGAAGGTTCCCTCTGGTTCTGCTTTCCTTGCTCACGATCTCGCTCCCTCTGCTTCTCATTTGGACCTAGGGAGTTAAGTCCAGTGTTTCAATATGTGTCTCTGTCTCTATCTCCATCCACCGCCAGATGAAGGTTCTATGGTGATAAGCAAAATATTCATCAGTATGGTTATGGGCCAAGGCCAGTTCAGGTACCCTCTCCTCTGCTGCCCAGGGAACAATCTGGGGACCTCTCCTTGGGTCTGGAACCCCTCCAGAATCAAGTCTCTTGCAAACCCTAAAATGGCTCCCTTAGTTGAGGTATAAACTTCACTGCTCCCATAGCCATCCTTCCTCCCTCCCCCTCCCATTCCCCCAAGCCATCCCCAATCCTCCCCATCTCCCCTCTCCCTAACCATCTCCCCTTACTTCCACCCTCCCCCCCCCCCCCCCCGTGCACCCAAGTTTGCCTGGCAATCTTGTCTACTTCTAATATCCAGGAGGATAACTATATGATTTTCTTCAGGTTCACCTTCTTATTTAGCTTCTCTAGGATCATAAATTATAGACTCAAAGACCTTTAACTATGGCTAGAATCCACTTATGAGTGAGTACATACCATATTCCTCTTTTTTTGAGATTTCTCTTTTCCCTGTCAGCATTACCGAGATCGGTAAAAACAAGTGGCAGCACGCGCTAGAGAGTGTGCAGGGAAGGGGACACTCGTTCAATGCTGGGGGAAGCAAGCCTGTACAGCTACTGTGGAAGTCAGTGAGAAAAGATCCAGCTATACCACTCTTGGGCACATACCCAAAGGGTTTTAGATCATCCTACAGAAATAAGTGCTCATTCATATTTCTTGCTGTTCTATTAATAATAGCCAGAAATTGGAAACAGCCCAAGTGTCCAGCATCTAACTGCTCAATAAATAATGTAAAGACGGTACATTAACAAAATGGAATATTATTTAGTTGTTTGAAAATAAAATCTGCGGGTGAATATGTGGAGCTAAAATTATGTGGTGGAACTTAAAACCTACATGTCTCACCCTCCTTTCATTAAAAATGGAAAAACATCTTTGTGTTTTTTATGAAGATTGATACTGGGTGTATATTAGTCCCATTGCTAGCTGTGCATAGTAAACATTTTATTTAAAAAAAAAATTCTGGGTTAGGTAACCCAGACACCAAAATCTAAATATTGTGTTTTTCTCATATATGTGGATGTTAGGTTAAGCCTTCAATATATTGCTACAATCGGAATAACCACAGAGGTTCAGTACCTATTAAGGGACTAAAGGGAAGGAAACAATCTTCTATGGGAGAGGAAATAGTATATTTTGTTAATGGAGAGACAAACGGGAACCAGAATAGGATGATTAAATAAGGGAGAGGAATGGGAGAGAAAGATAGTGGAGGGAATATAGAAAGAAAACATGAAAAAAACAAATGGAAATCTACTGCTGGAACAGCCTTCTACTTATACGAAAGGCGTCTGAATGGGATTTCTGAGTAAGAGGGGGATCCCAACTCTAAGATATGTTATTATGTCTGTGCAAACCATCCAAACACTAGAAAAGTATGAATTCTGAAATAAATCTGATCTCATACTAAGGGTAAAATTTTTGCTCATTACAGATAGTTTCAAAATGCATGAAATTATTAATGGAGAAATTTAACAGTCACAGATTTTATCTTAAAAATTGTAACTACGGTCTTGTGCACACAAGAGATATCTATATCCGTATTTACTGTGCACTGTTTACCATAGTCAAGTACAAGATCATCAGACAAAACAGAAAACACGGTGTATCACACAATAAGGGTTTTATTCGGCTTTAATGAAATCTGTTGTGCAAGAAAGTGGGTAGAAATGAAGATAATCACTTTAAGCAAAATAAACGAGGCCCTGTGTGAAATGGAGGAAGCCCCTGAGTGAATGTGTTGTTGATGTGGACATAGCCTTGTCAAAAAGCCACAGCCTTAGATCCATGGGAAATGACCAAGTCCTCCCATGTAGTATGTCTTCTTGTTCCCCATCTGATCACGGACCCCTCTCCCTTCCACCAGGGCTCAAAGGGATGCCCAAGCTTTCTTCAGGGATCCCAGTGAGAATGTTTACACTATTTGCAGAAAATGTCCGCTACAGCTTTCTCCCCTGCATGATTATGACTTGGAGACTGCTCCCCCACAGAGACTGCTCCTTCTGAACTTAGCTAAACCTGTCTCCTTGTTCAGTTGTTGAGTGCAGTAATCCCACCTCCCTGGTCAACTTTATAAAGTAAATATTCTGAGCTTCTGGTGTGCTATGGTTTCGATTTTGCCATCAGAGAATCCAGCCCACCTGACCCCAACTTATTTGTCCATATGCCCGTATAATTCATCCAGGTCCATTCCTGGAGGTGTACTGGAGGCAGCAAGGCCCAGATGTACAATGTAGTATTGTCTTCATTTATAGAATTTAGATGTTTCAAAACGTATTAACAAGTAGAAGGAGGACTATCTGGGAAGGAGAGGAGAAGGACCAGTGAATATAGTCGGCAGACAGTAATGAGAGGGGTAAATGCTACCAAGGTAATGATATTTATGTGTAGAAATGTCATAACTAAGCCTATTGTTGTGTGTAATGAATATATACTACTATGAGATTAAGTGAAAAGTATAAAAATTAATAAAACTTAAAAATAACCCTTTGAGTTATTTGCCTTTCATTTTAAAATAACTTATTAGCTATGAGAGTACTAGAATTAAAAATTTGACTATAGACCATTTTGATTTTTCATCACCAATAGATTTTTATTTGCTAAATGTTTCAGTAGTTGCTCATTCACAGTTTTATGTGCTGGTATTTGTGAATTTATTTAAGGAGTTTACAGTAAAAGGCTGGTTTTTCCATTTTGGGGATATCTGTTTTTGTAGGTCTTTTTCACAGCCAAAATTTTATCCCCTCAAGGCAGACAGTTTACATTTGTTACCCGACTGTAAAAATAGTGTATGCTCATCACAAAATTATGTATGCATTATAGATTAATTGAAAACAAAAGCAACAGAAGTTACCTATGACCTTATCACTTACTATAAAGGTTTGTTTACATTTTAATATTTTAGTATTCTCTTTGTATTTTTATAAAATTGACCTTACATTTGGTATACTACTTGTATTATCATTTAAATATATTGTGAGTCTTTCTCATGTCATAAAACTTATAAGATACATTTCAGTAAGTATAAAACATATGAATATGGACTGCTTTGTTTCCAGATGTGTGTCAAATATGGTATTTAGAGTGAGTATTCTTTTATCAATTTAGCAGTCTTGGTCCTTCACTTAGAAATGTTATGCTAGTAACACCGTAGTATGAAGCATTTTACAAAATCATGTTTTATTCCCTTATTTTTGTAAGTAGGATGATTAGTCTAAGAGTTAATCGACACTACTCAACATCTTTGTCTGAAGGAGTTCATTATCCAAAACCAACTTGAAAGAGTGATATAATTTTAGGGGAAGTTTTACTATTCTAGTAGTAGTAGTAGTAATTTAATTGTTTGGCTTTATTTCTTACGTAGCATAGGCTTGAGTGTCTATATACATAGCGCTGTTATGTTGATGAATTTACAATTACTTTGCTTTTATTATTTGATGAACTTTTAATTACTTTGCATTTATTATCTATTTTTAAACAGTACTTTAATTTTTATAAATATTTTCAAAATTTTTGATGTTAATGACTGATTTGTTTTAGGTGTGATTAAGTATTCAGACATGCATAAAAATAATAATAAAATACTTTATTAATTTTTTAACATTTACTTTTGCTTTATGTGTGTAAGTTTTTTGCCTGCATATATGTATATGCATCACATGCCTGCGGTGCTCACAGAGCCCAGAAGACGCTGCTGGATCTCCTACCACTGGATTCACAGAAACTGTGAACCACCATGTGGGTGCTGGGAACCAGACCCAGTCCTCTGCAAGGGCAGAAAATACTCTTAACCAAGCAGCCATCTCTCTAGCCCCAGTGTACTTTATTAATGGAGGGTAAATTAATGTAAATAAATTTATGATCAAGAGTTAGCTTGATGTTTTATTATTCTTAAATTTTGGGAGAATTTAAAATGGATTCCTTTCTGCATGCTAAGTTTATTCCCCTCTTTTCTTACTCATTTGATAATGAAGTTTGTTTCCCCCACTTTCATACTTTCTGGGTTTTTGGTTGTAGCTTGTTTTCGGTAAAGAGATTTCTTATTTTTATTTATTTTAAGGAGTTTCCTTCATGAAATACCTCTTTTGTTTCTTTTGAGTCTTTGAAGATGTGAGGACAAGAACAACAAAATGTCTTGGTTTTAATATAATTTATAAAGAACTGTTTTAATCGAGGAAGTTAAAAGTTTTTGAAATTTTAGTTCATTGTTAAATATTCAGTAATTCAAATAAATGCTTTTGCTTCAATGAAATATATCTGTATTATATGGTACTAGTAATTGGAATGTTTTATTATTTATTTATTTCTTCAAGATGTGAAGTAAAATTTATATACATTATATATAATTTATATATATATATCAGAAAAAAATGCTTCCTGGAATGGGTATTTACATATTATAATGAAAGATTGTAGAAAACTCTATCACATTTCAAAAGCAAAGATTTATTTTGGAAATATATATTTCTACAATTAAAAATTGTATTTGTAGGGCTAGAGGTCTAGCTGCATGATAGAATTTGTGCTTACCGTATGTGAGGTCTGCACCGTTTTTCTCAAACTACATGTGCATAAACATGTGATGTGGATACGCATGATTCAGTTCCTCAGGCTGGTTGGTGTCATATATGGCAACGCTTCATCAGGCTTTTCTGCTAGAGTTGGCTATTCCTCAGGTAGTTTTTATGGCTGTTGTAGTTGTTGATGTTTAGGTGAAGCTTCGTACTCCTTGCTTCCTTTGTGCCTTGCTTGCTTAATGCTGATCTTAGGATCTAATGAGGAAAGAGGCTGCAGCTGGACACCTTGAAGCTTGAGCCTGGAGAAAGGTCTACCTCCTGAGTTAATGATGGCCATGAAACCAAACTAAAGCCTAGGTAGCTACCCCAGTGATAGATGACCCTAGTATCTATCACAATAGATAGTTTGGAAGCTAATTCACAATGGTAATCTCTGAGAATTGTGGTCTGCAGGTAACTTTGTGTCTTCAAAGTTCCTTGGGAATTTCTAGTGTTGTTCTTAATTGGTTTTAAATTACACATTGTAATGGTGTTTCAGTCATAATTTGTTGAGTATACTATACCTCTGACTATTGGTGTGCTATGTTCAACTTGTTACTGGAAATGTAACATTTGGTATAATGAGATTTACTAACTGCTACTGTGAGTTTATAACATATAATCCTTTCTTTGTGTAATGGATTAAACACAGATATTTATACTTCAAATTTATTGGTTTTTAAATAGAGTTTTGATTCTATAAGGACTTTATTAAATACACAGATTTACTGTAATTTGTTCAAATGGACACACTATAGACCAGATATTAACTTAAAATATAAATATTAATAATCAATCTAATACTGTGAGACTTTGTAAACCATTTTCCTACTCATTTTACAGCATCTTTTTGTTGTTTTAAGGATAATAATCATTTTTGTCTTTTTGAGGACAACAACTATCAAAAGATTATTTGGAAAATTATAAGAACTTACTACAGAAAACTGTCTAATAAGAAGACTTTCTATATTAAAAAGGTTGTTTTGTATATTGTTGAAATTGTCATCTGATTTTTAAAATTTCAGTTCATAGTTCTTATAAGTATTCAGGATTATGGTTTCTTAAATCCTTTGTTACAATATAAACTAATTGGTGATTTTACACGGATTTATTTATAGTTTGATATTTGAGGCTTAAAAATCTGTTTTTTATCTCAGATAAAGATGAAAGGTGTCAACAAAAGAGAAGAAGAATCCAATAATGACTTTATTGCTGGTTATATATTAATTATAGTTTTTTTAATAAATACCGATAAAATAAAAAGAGTGTTGATCAGAGGTAGTTTTATAGTGAAATATATAGCAGGGTTATTTCCTGAGTTGAGGGAGTAGATAAAGAGAGATTGGTGCCATTGCTAAATAATACGTGGTGGTTCTTAAACAGATGGTGCTCATGATTTTATGCTTTGACATTGTGAATTTTGTTGATTTAGGTCAACATAGGAGCAGTCAGCAGAGAGATTTAAGTTTTTCGGTTGTTGTATTCTGGAGTATTTTGAAGAAATCTACTTGTGTATTTGTAATAAAGATGTTTAAATCTTTAAGCTTTTTGTTTTGCTTTGTGTGAAGAAAAACTTATTTGTTATTTTATATGCATTCTTAATATTTTTTCGAAACAGTTATTCAGTTATTGTAACTGCATTGTTTGTGAAAATAAGCCATGAAATACCAACAGTTTAACAATACTTTTTGGTTTAAATTTTTTTTTTTAAATAAGCACTTAGCTACAATTCATTTTCATTGAACTGGTAATGATCTGGAAAGTGTGTATGTGTGTGATTATTCTTTTAACGGAGTGTGATAAATAGTGTAAATACCACAGAAGGTAAATATAAATTTTGAACACCTACACTTTACCCAGTGTATAAGGCAACAATATGCAGGAGTCATCCAAGCTATCATAGGGTTGGAAGAAGATTGCTTAATCTTAGCCTTTTGGATGGAATAGTGTTGCATTTGCATGTCATCATTTTAATAGAGAATTTTTGTTTTGTGCACATTGATAATTTAAAAAATGAAACTCGTTTTGCACTTTTCTCATATGCCATTTTTTATTAACGGATTAAAGGCCTAAAGGAATAGAGGAAGTGAATGGACACTGATGTTTCAAAATATCTCATTTTTGCCTAAAATCAAGTACCGGCAGATAAATGCCCATAAAGGGATTTCTTTCTTAAGCCCCATGGATTTTTCCCCCCACAACTTTTTGTGTGAGTTAGAAATGAAAACCATTCATCTAGTGCCCCAAAGAACGGCCTTATTGAATGGAATAACAGTGTAATGTACCATTGAAGGCAGGATGGAAAGTGATTATCTTGTTAACTCTTGACAGTTACCGCCAGCTTGAAATGGAACCGGCAGGCTTGATTTGCAAATGAATTAGAGCTTTTTCATTTTGTGCCAGGATCATCTTTTTATATTCTGATATGACAGATGCTATGTTCCAGGCTTTTGTTTTTCTTCAGTTTTATACTTGCAAATAAAAAACAAAAGATTATGATAGTTGTTTTATTTGCATCTTTTCTCTTGGAGTTTATTTTTTGGTAGAAGTTTTTAATTTTATATGTTTCAAAAATTTGTTGAAGGTAGATGTATTGGTAGAGTTAAATTTAATAAGTTTAATTTATTAAATACTGTAGTAATTTAGGAAAAAGAAAGATATTTTTAAGGAATAAAAAATTGATGACATAAAGGAATATTGCAATTAGTAGAAATTGAAACCTTATGCTAACTTTTATAGAAATATGGGTTTTGGGAACAATTATTTTGATTTAAGTTGCAATATATAGAGATATTTCAAGAGCCAGACTAGAAACTTTCTTGTCCACCTGTCCAGATTCATCAGCTTGCCCACATTTGTTTCATCATTCTTCTTTCTCCTCTCTGCACCAAAATGTGTGTGTGTGTGTGTGTGTGTGTGTGTGTGTGTGTGGTGTGTGTGTGTGGTGTGTGTGGTGTGTGTGTGTGTGTGTGTGTGGTGTGTGTGTGTGTGTGTGGTGTGTGTGTGTGTGTGGTGTGTGTGTGTGTGTTTCTGAACAGAAGGGGTAACACTGAAAACAGTATTCCTAGGAACTAATAATGTCCTTACTGTGTGTATGATAGATACAAAGATAACCTTAATGGCCAGAAATACTAGATTGTGAAAACTCAGATTTAAAGTGAAACAGTTTGTGTTCTTCATTCTAAGAAAGCAATTCTCCATGCTTTTATCTTTATACCCTTTTTTTGGTGCTGAAGAACAAGCCCAGGGAAAGTATTCTTATCACTGACCTTCTGTCTAACCTACCAATAAAATGTGCCTGGATGTATCCTGAAATCACCGAAAATGTACATGATGATATTAATGTATTCTTCATTTATTACTTTTAACATGGACCTACTTGGACTAATCCAAAAATATCATTGATGGTTTAATATAGCTAAAGAATGATTGTTTCCTTTAATAGTAAATGTCCAAGGTAGCAGCACACCCCTAATCTCCCTATCTAAGTAATGCATGTTTTCAATCTAAAAAGACCAAAGTGGGAGGAAGAGAGAAACATATTGTCCCTCTGTATCTGCTGGAGTCTGGTTTATAAATGGATGCTCAAATCTATAATGTAAAGGCTACATATGATAGATGTGTATTATTTAAATCATCCCAGAGTACTTGAAATACCTAATACAATGTTGTTGGTGTTCAAATAGTTGACATATAATATTTTAGAGAATAATTACAGGGAAGAGGTTTGTACATATTTAATACAAATGCAGTTATTTTTTTCAAATATTTTCTGTCTCTGGTTGGTTAAATCTGATATTTGGGACCTTTGGATGCTGAAGCCATTGATATAGAACTTAAAGATAAAATGATCAAGGGCTGTGTGTGTGTGTGTGTGTGTGTGTGTGTACTTATATATTTACATTTTCCTTTTTAGTTATAAATTACATAACTTGTTTATTGGTTATAGATTTGAAGCTGAAGGTACTATGATTCTTAATTGTACTTTGTGAAAGTTAATAGTTTTCTTTTTCTTTATTACCTTTTTAAAATTTCATAAATTATATTTTGATCATGTTATTTCTTCTCCTCCAATTCCCCAAGATCCTTAACTCCCTACCTACCCAACTTCATGTTTTATCTTTCTTAAAAACAAAAATCCAAGCAAAGAAAACTCTAAACGATGAAAAATACCAAAACGAAACAACAGAAAGAAAAGTACACAAAAAATACGGAGTACTGAACGAGAGTGTTATAGTGGAAGACAATGAAGCAAGAAATCCTTGACCTGAATTAGATTTTGTATTTCCATTATTTTATTTCAGAGGCGTCTGTAGTATTATATGTTATTAAATGTTATTCATGTATTAACTACTTAAACCCCTAATTCCCAGTTATTAGTTGCTAATCATGTATTTGTGTGGCAATTTCATTCCTGCCTATAAGCTCATTGGACATACACCACTTTTTGCACTTTATATTGGTGACATCTAACACAAAATCTGGTCCCTGGGTAGTGACAAACAGTACAACTATTGAGCAAATAATTTCAATTAGATGCCAAATTATAATGCTTCAGTGGGAAGGGAAAGGCATGGAAAATATTTGAACAGGATAATAATACAGTCCTTTTTAATGAGACTATGACTTGTTTGGGAGGGTAGATGGTTGGCAATATAAACGTAAAATTTGAGGAAAAGAATTACAAGAGAATTAAAGACCAGGCCCTGAGTTATGACTCTTGGAGTAGTGTACTGATAGTTGACATAATTGAGATTGTTTCTGTGCCTGCTTAAAAGCCATGGTCTTTGGTTCTAGTAATAATATTTGTGGAGAGAGGGAGAGGGAGAGGGAGAGGGAGAGGGAGAGGGAGAGAGAGAGAGAGAGAGAGAGAGAAAGGAAGTAGTTGATTTCTGGATTATGGGCTTCAGCATGAGGGAATGATGTGATCTGTTTCTGAAATAGAATATACTAGAAAGACTTGGTTTTGAAGAAGGAACTCAAGAAATCAGTTTTGGACCTATTAAACCTTTTTGTTTTTGAGTTTTGAAACCTGCAAAGAAGGATCTCAAATAGGCAACTGGATAAATGTATTAACTTCTTGAATTTATGAGTGTCATATATTTTTGTCACAGAGTAGGATAAAGCATAGCATAATAAAAGAAACCCATGACATCAGTAGGTACACAGAGGAGCGTGAACTTTCAAAGGACACTGAGCAAGTCTTTTTTTTATATATTTCATTTTACAAAGTGTAGAAAAGCCAAATGATGTATTCTCAAAGAAGATAAGGAGAGACTTTGAATGAGGAAGCATTGGATAGCATAATAATTCTTTTGAAGAGTACTGAGATTTGGATGAAAAATTAGTTATTGAACTTGGCAATATAGCCAATGTGGGAAGTCCTTCTGTATATATGTTGTGTTTATTGGTTAATGAATAGAGATACTGCCTTGGCCTGTTGATAGGGCAGAGTAGAACTAGACAGGAAAAACTGAATGCTGGGAGAAAGAAGGTAGAGTCAGTGAGAAGCCATGTAGTCCCACAGGATACAGACGTGGGAACTTTATCCAGTAAGCCACAGCCTCGTGGCGATAACACAGATTAATGTAGATGGGTTTATTTAAGATATGTGTTAGCCTAACGCTAAAGCTATTGGCCAAACAGTATTGTAAATAATATGGTTTCTGTGTGATTATTTTGGGGCTGAGCAGCTGGGAACAAACAAGCAACCTCCTACAACATATAGCGATACCACTGATAACTTTTTCAAAGATAATTTTCCGCTGTGGTGGAAGATAAGAATGCATAAATGTCGCAAAAGCTTGACTGTGAAAACAAGAAATAACTGGGATGTTACCTGGGGAATCTGGACCCAGGCCAAAATTCTGTGATCTTTCAAACAAAACTCAGGCAATGGGAAGTAGTCTTGACTTAACTGTGGGTCAGCTTATGATTCACTTTCATTTATTTATTTCTTTATTTATTCAGTTAGTTGTTGAGAGTGGTTTCTGTCCTGCCAGGTCCTTTTTTTTAATCAATGAGGTATTCTCATCTTGCTTCTTCTGTGTCTGGGTAATGACTGCAGATTGAGCCTTTCCTCTTCCCGAATTTTCCTCTTCTGGTCACCCCCCTACACTTTCTGCCTGGTGTCTCTGCCTATATTTCCTGCCTGGCTACTGACCAATCAGTGTTTTATTAAACCAATACAAGTGACAAATCTTTATAGGGTACAAAGCCATTGTCCCACAGCAGTTAGTTATTTAGTTATTTAGCTAGTTTTTACTTTGCATTATTATGAAAAAGAAATACATCTGATAGAAACTTTTGGAATTTTGAGTTTTGCTCTTTTTCTTGGCAACACTAATCCATGGAGCCAGGAACGGCGGCATGTCCAGCCAGCCAAATCCATACTCCACAGCATACTCTACTGCTGTGCTGGAATGTTTGAGTGGTGAGGCATATTAAATAAACTTTTAATTCAAGATATGATGATGGGTTTGCTGAAAATTAACCACTAGAGGATCAAGAGTATCTGTACTCTTGTGTCCCACTCTGCCATTTCTGTAAACCTTCACTGTGCTTCTTAGAAAATGTTATGTAAGCAGGAGTTTAGAGTCATCTCTTTGAATATGTAAAGTACACATGCTAATAAACTTACATTTTATATATCCTGCATGTGTGTACAATACACATTCTAATAAACATACTTTTTTTTTCTTTTTAAAACCTATCTTTCTTTTAAGTGTCCATTTCCAGTAAGAACCTATGAAAGTTGTAGAAAAATTATTTCCTTCCCCTACAACAAAGCATTTTAATAGTCTTAGGGTTTTTGATTAGTGAATACGGTTGTCTGTAAATTACATCTGAAAATCGTATCATTGTCTTTGCCATCACCTTCTATATATAACTAAAAAAAAAATAGTAAACTTGTTTTGTAAAAAGAACTCACGAATTTGACCTATAGAAGCTAAGTGAAACAACTTAGCAATCTTGTTATCATTCTTTTTGCTTAACTAAGGGGGTGAGCATCTTCCAATGTTCTCTCCATTCTTATTCAGTGAATGGTAGGTACTAATGTTAGTGAGTCATAAATATAATTGATTGAGTTAACCTTTACATATCAAGTTCTGAGGATTTTTATTTTTAATGTATAGATGGTTAATATTAAAATTTAGTTAACTCTGCCATCATAAGGATGTCTGCTCATCCAGTGCTTAATATGGATGAGTGCATGATGTATTGTGCATGTGTGTAAACATCAGACACAGTATATTCCATCAAGTTGCAAAATTAATAATCTGTCATTTCTTAAAACAATCAAAGTTTCCATATGGTAATAAAGCAGAAAGCGTGCCTGAACAAGTAAATTGAGGAATATACATGGAAGCCACTGAAGGTTGTTACTTCCAAGTGCTAGACTGTGGGGAGTTTTCCATAAGAACAGTTAAGTTGATCTTGGGATAGAAACACGTGATACTCTGTAACACACAGGGCTGGCTTCTTGGGGTTTCTGTCCTGCGCGGTACCCCACAGCCGGCAAACCCCAAAGAAAATCACACACAAGACTCCCTTAGATTATAAACTTATTGGCCCATTAGATCCGCTACTTATTAGTTCTTATGACACATATTTCCCCATTATCCTTATCTACATTAGCCACATGGACTCAGTACCTTTTCCAGCCGGGGCAGCTTACATGTTGCCTCTTTGGTAGTCTGCGCAGGAGTACCGAGGAGCTTCCTGCTTCCCAGAATACTCCCAGTCTCTTTGCTCCACCCCTACTTCCTGTCTGGTTTTCCCACCTATACTGCCTGCCTGGCCAATCAGCGTTTTATTAAAATATGATTGACAGAATACAGACAATTCTTCCACACCAATACTCTGTCATTTCATCTGTTGGGGTCTGGCTCTCTTGGTGGTGAGCGTGATGTGACACAGTGTTTCAGTTCATGCTGTGAGGGTGATATACAGGAGTCATGGCACTTTGCTGGTGACGAAGGACACTGTCTCTCAGGATTCCATCTCAGCATTTGATTCCCCTTTCCTATAGTAAAGAAAACCTCTTGAAGAGGATGCACTGTGATGGTTTGTAATCGTTAAATGTAAAAAAGGAATGCAAGTTTAGAGATTAAAAAAAACTACCTTTCATGTAGCAAAAGGAAGAATTTACTTGGTTCATAGACATAAAATATGGTAAGTTAATGATGGTTAAGGGAAGAGAAGACTGTTTGGGGTAGCTATATTCATGAGTAAAATTTTGGGAAGAAAATGAACTGGTTTGAAAAGAAATCCATTGTGTGTGATATCAGAAAATTATTAGCTAAACATAGAAGGTTAGAGCAAAGGCAGTGACATAATTGTCAATTGTGATGGCATAGATTAAGGAAGTCAGGGTTCAAGAAATTTTCTGGTAAAGTGGTAGCAACCAATCTGATACAAATGGCAGGTCTAGGGAAGGTACTTCAACCTTTCCAGACAGCCTAGGGAAGACTCCTTCCTTTCTTCCAGTCTCGTGTATTGTGGCTTTGATTGTGTTAGCTCTACTTCAGTTCCTATTGTCTAACGAAATATAATTCATCTGTGCCTCTATAATCCTGTATCAAATTTAGGAAAATTACTTTTGTACTAGACAGTGTAGCTGCTATAAAACTGAACAGAAGTGTGAATAGTGTCTTTAAATAGTGAAGGTAATAGGTGTGCACATAAATAATTTATGAGAAAGTTTGGCAGCGGTGTGGAGAACAGACAAAATGTGGATTCAGTATAAACTCAGCCTCATTTTAGTTAATACTCCTTACTACATTTCTTTTACAAATGGAGTTCTAGGTTTGGATCAAATAAAATAAACTCTACTACTTTATAAATTTACCCTCTTTCTCTAAGCTTCAAATTTATTGCTCATGTAATCATGTAATAAAGGTAGTATTATTCCATAAATTGCTATGAGGATTTTTGTAAAATATTTTTAATTTGGATCAACAGTAATGCAAACATGTTATACAAAATGAAAAGAAAGGATTAGGATGAATATAGAAGGCATTCATCAGTAGTGTCTGCATTTTAGGTTGTGCCTTTTCCTATAGCACAGATGAACCCTCTCATACATGTGAACTCATAGAACTTTTTTATTTTACAAATGTAGATATCCTATCATTTTGAAATAGTTTAAATGATTGTGCCTCATGAGCAGTTTTGTGAAAATACACAATTACATCATCATTTTAATGGTTGTATAAGTCTCTGTTTTATTGATATTAATATCTTACTTCCCAGCATTAGACATTTGGTTTGTTTTCATTTTGGAAAATTAAATGCAACAAGGTTATTGTCTTATGACTATATCATTGAACTAAACTTAGAAAAGTAGAACTTTGTCAGGTCAAAGGTTTTAAGGATCATTAAGAATTTTTTAAAATATGAAAAATATAAGTAGAAATGTTTCCTGGTCTATATAAATAAATTATAAATTTAAATAAAAAGAATTTTGTTGTATTTTTCTGGTTACCCTCTAGGAAATGTTATTTCTGCTCTAGTATGTGAGAGACTTGAGTCCTTGAACCTCTGCATGCAGCAGAACAACCTTTTTTCTTTATTATGTGCAAAATGACATTCGGTTTGAATTTTCAGACAATTTCTGTGCACTGTACTATTTCTTTATATATCTATGTTAGTTGTCTTGTGATTTTTTTTTCTTGTGAATAAGGGTAGAACTACAAATCGTGAATGACCAGGCTCAGCACATGCAACTTGCGAGAGTATTATTAGTGGTTGTTCTTTTAAGTTAAACCCATGATCTGTTTGAACCTTCTCCCCAATCTCGGTGCCAAATACAGAGCAGAAGAATACAGCAAAATTTTACTTCATTATCAACAATATTTTCTCTCAAATTTACAGTAATACAATTACCTTCATTACAATTCAGGCAGCCTGAATTCAAATCTTCCTTTTTCTGTCTGAAATGTATACTGTATGACCTGTTTCATCTCTCTAAGCTTCATTTATTTCATATATAAAAAGAATTAACTATATCTTTATAATAGACCTTTAAGGTTTCAAATTTCTATGTTCTTGGTAAATATGTTTTGTTTGCTCAGAAGCTCAGTCTCTAAGCAAATCAGTTCACTCAGACAAGTAGTATGCAACGACTTAGAACAAAAGATAAAAACCAGCAGTTAGGGCCAGCGACATGGCTTTGTGGGTAAAGTGCTTGCTGGCTATGCAGGCTTGAGGACTGGAGTTTGTATCCTCACCTTCCAGGTGGGCAAAGCTGTCTCCAGCTCTCTGAGGGTGGATAAATCCTCCAGGCAGGTTGGTAAGACAGACTAGCCATATGGGTGGGTTGACTCAATAATGAAGGCAGAGAGCATTCAAGAAAGACACACGACATCACTCTCAAGCCTTCATGTGCACATTCATCATCCACGCACATGTGGGTGTTCACGCATATGTGAACACACATACAAGTGTTTATCCATACTGTACTCACAAACACATGTAAAAATGTTAATTCAATTAACTTGAGCTAGAATGTTGAATTCTAAGCTTGAGTTCAATTCTCTCCTGAAGTTTACCAATCTGCTTAAATGGGGGAACAACACGTGGACGTAAATAGCATCTAAAGACTTTAATAACTGAATAACTGACTGATGGCGACCCTTGAATTGTTGAGATTTTTGAAATATACAAGTATTGCATGTTGTATCAGTTCTATCAGGTAATGACAACAGTTTTTACTCTATCTCGAGACTGTTGATACAAATCATACAATCTGGCAGGTAGTGCTTTTATGATATTGTTGGGACATAATTCTCTATAGTGTGCTTTTCTGAAGTAGAAATTAGATTTAAATGATAGTTATATAAATATAACAAATGAATATACGTTATTTATGGTTAAGTAATATGGATACTGATTTATTTCTTTCTGAAATTGCTTATACCTGATCCTCAAAATAAATTAAAATTACATAAAATTTGTAAATTATTTGTGAAAATTAAGATTAATTTTTTAAACATCAGTTTTATTATTAATAAAAATTTGAATCATCAAGTGTTCAACAATAAAAAATAAACTAGCATGTTGCAAATCTGCAAGCAGAATAGCATATAAACATTTAAAATGTTATATGTAGGTATAGTTTTTGATAGCTAAACTGTTTGAGTATATAATTAACTAATAACATTTAATCTACGTAATTATGTATGGTGATCTCATTTGTAAGGAAAATAATTGTATTTAAGCATTGTGTAAAAATGTCTAGAAAAGCTATAACATACTGAAGCTATTATCACTGCTGGTGATATTCAGGTGCCTTTTATTTTATCCTTAATTAGAACCAGATGTGATTTGAATTTCTCTGCAGTAAGCATTTATTGTTTGTAAGGTCACTTCTAGCCCATATGGCACCTTTGAGCATTTTAGGATAGTCTTTTGTTTGCAGTCCCACAGCAGAATACACTTACTGGTTAAGAATAAAAGCTTTTAACTTCTTCATGGTTTCTAGGCTCTTTTTCCCCACATGAACAATACATAGAACCATACATCATGAGCCTGGAAACTTACATAATAAAATTATTTTGAATTAAAGAGTTGAGTTTATATTACCTTCAATGTACCCTTTCTGGGCAAATCACTTTCCATACTACACCTTTTGTCCTGCTACACCTTGGCGCTCACATGCCTGTTAACCCGTTTTTGTTTGCCGGTCTCCCCAAGTGTGATCAGTCCTTCAGGGTCCAGCTACCCTTTTTTCGCAACCTTTCCTAGATGCTCTAATGCGTGTGATGAGTTCTTCTCTTTGAACTAGGTCAAGGACATTGGCTGAGTGAGTGATGTGTGGTGGCGAATGGATAGCCATCTCACCTGCTAATTCCAGGTGATTGGCTATGACTCTCTTTTTGAGAAAGATATTGAGTTGTAGCATATCTTTCCTCAGGGGAAGGAGGGCTGATTTTGGTGAGGAATGTTCGTCTGTCTATAGAGATCAGGAGCTCATGGACCATATATTTTCTGGCCTGGACTGAACTTTGAAGGCCTTACATATTATCTTTGGTTTGGCAGTGCATTTTTAAGTGTCTAAGATGTTGATACCATGTCTCAATATTCCTGCTGTTTTTATGTTATGATTATTATAATTCAATAAGCAAACCTTCTGTGCTGTGCTGCCCTCCCATCCCTTACCCTCCACCACCACCCGCCCTACAATCCAGGGTGCTTTGGGTTCCAAGTCTCTTGGGTTTGAAGAACTTTTTAAAATTGAATATTTTGGAGCAAATCTAATGACAAATTCTCTTCCTTTCCCATTGAGCATGTAATCTAGAGTATAACTTAAATAATCAGCTCTCTTCTTTTAATCCATGAATCTTTTTGTACTCGGGAACCTGTGTACGTGGCAGACTTTAAGTAGCTCAATTATCCATGCCAGCTTAAAGGCTCACCCTCCCATTGGAGTAAGCTCACCGTGTGTCATCACAACGTAATGTTATCATGTTTAATTTCATCTTGTCTTGACATTGTGGATACTCACAGACGCTTGTCTTTAAGATAGATATTAGGATGAGATTTAAAATTTTTAACAACCATGGCATACTTGCCTGTGCAAATGATATATGAGTTCTAAAGTTCAACTTAATGCAAATAATAATTGATCAGATAAAAACAGCATGTAAAACATAAATACTTGAAAATCACCATTTTGAATTGTAGTATGAATATACACAAACCACTAACTTTCAGAACACTCTCTTGCCTAGAGGAAAGTGCTGAGAGTGCTAAACAAGCTTATTAAGAAGAAGCTAAAAATTCTTGAAATAATAATTTGGACTGTAATGATGTTATTGGGTATTTTTAGATCATGGTATAAAAGTGTGCTTATTTCAGGGTCTGCATAGCATTCTTTTTTAGCCAATGTAGTTTCTATTTATTTCATGTTTAGAACTAAGAATGGCTTTAACTTGTTAACATTAAACAGAGATAGATTTCAAGATGATTAATGAGCTAAAACTTACATAAAGATATTTCTCATTCTGAAAATGGTATACTTCTGGTTAGTTTGTCATATTGTCACTAGTAATTAGTCAATGACCTGTACATTATTGTATGCGGATTATCTTCTTCATCTGAGATTTGAATGTAAGGTTTGAAACCGAGTTGATCTGTGATTTTACAAACGTAATACATTTCTTAAGTTATAGAGCTGAAAACTGAAGGTTTTCCTTAGATTTTCATATTTTCAATTTTTTCATTAATTAGATTAGGTACATAATAGAATTTTATATGTATAAATCATTGTTTCAGATAAAAAAAACTAGATTTTTAATTTGTGTGTTTTATAAGCATTTATAAACTTTCACTGTTATCATGTATGAAAAAAACAAAAAACAAAAAACCAAACTCATGCAGTTTGGGCTTTATAAAAGAAAAAACACAAAGTAAACTCTGATCCTAGCTCTTTTATCTGTAGAAAGGTCTGTATGGACGGTTTAAAATTGGATAGTAATTAGTTCATGACAAAAGCCTAATGCAAAATTTTATTGAATTTCTTTTATTTTTCAAAATTACCAAGTGAAATGCCCATCTTATGTAGAATAATATGTTACTGATAAGAGTCTATTTCCTGTTTTATTCACTAAGAACTTGTCAATGAGAAGATGATAATGTTGCTATTAGTTTTATGTGGTATGTTTTATTGGTGTTTTATAATGAAATGATGTAATTTTAGCTTTTTTTCTGCAAAGGTTTTACATATACTTAATTTTTTTAGTTTCCACATATCAATGGTTACCTTTTTTTAAGGTCTTTTAATTAAATTTCATTTACAATGTTACATTTATAGTAGATCAGTAACAAATTTTGGATTGAATAATAGAATATAATTAGAATAATATTCACTTGAAACAAGCAGTTATTTTTAATATTTAATATATAATAACTATTTTGTTAATTACAAAATATTGAGAATCAAAGAGATATTATTAGAAGGAAGAATATTTTAAACTATACACCATTAATTGTTGTTTTTTAATCGCCTGTAGACCATTACAAATGTTAATAGTAACTTCTTTGGTTGTTATTGTACTCAATACAGAGAAAGAGAGGGGGAGAGACAGAGACAGAGAGAGAATTGATCCCGTCCTTGTAAGACTAGATTTTAGAAGAGAAGAATAAAACAATTCTCAGTCTTTGTTTAGGTATTCCTTACGGAGAAACAGGCTGTGTTACAGGAAGTAGCTGAAATTCGGACATGTTTCTCTTAGCAAAATAATTACATTCCTTTGCAACAAAAGTAAAATAACACTTTCTTTTTATTACCATGCTTTTCTTGCCTGTCATGGCGTCTGTTTGTGTGATTACGACAATAGGGTGCACATGGTTCACATGTGTACCCTGGCCTCTCAGGCTCGGTCTGACCATGCCTGCCTCCCAGTGCTGAGCTACTGCACTTCCTGCTCTAGAGCCCTGTTCTACAAACATTACTATCTGTGCTGCCTCAACTACAAATTGGATGAACAACTCGTGACACTTTTTCAATATTATTACATTAAACCAAGTGGATTTTGATTGATAACCTAATATTCAACTAATGCAGAGCATCAATCATGGCAAGTATATTAATTATTTAATATTGCAGTCTAATTCAGAAATCGATGTGCTGCATGAGGGGAAGGGAAACTCATGGTTCCCAGAAGATTTAAGACAGGGAATGATTAAAAAAAAAAAAAAAAGACCCGCTGTACTCCTGTGTGTTAGTTCGATACAAATCTTTATTCATTTGCCAATAATCTCTTCCCATTTTCCACTTCAGGACCATTTTATCAGTTTTGAGACCTATAATTGAATTAAGTCTGCTTTCAGCACAGGGCAAAAGGAGTTGCACAAATATTGATGAAGTCGTGACAGGGACAGCCCAAGAGACAGACCACTAAGAGGACAGGTTTGCTACTGTTTGTGGACGAGCCTTTTATCAGTGTTTTGGAGTTTGTGTCTCTATTTAAAAAAGAAAATCATTAAGGCTTCTGTAATGATTTTTAAGTCTTTTGTACTAAATGCCACCTGCTGCAACATAATTTCTATAGCACCTTATAGTTTAGGATGGACCTTCGTATGTATTCTCTTACGTATTCTTTAGAAACAACATATGCATTAGGCAAGTCTTAGTTATATTTATGTTGTGGCGTTAATTTTCCTCAAGCTCCCATTTGTAGCTTCTGTGGAGTTGGGTAATCACTAAGCTTGTGTGGGTATTTTGTAATAGAAATTAAATTCAAATTTAGATATTCTGCTTCTAGAACCAAAATAACATATTATTGTCTTATTAACATATAAAACGCCCATCAAAGCCACTCACGTTGCTTTTTCTTTGTTCTGAGGGGTGTTTAATGTATACATCTGGAGGAGACGGGGAATGTAAATATATTTGCCATTAAAGTTTTTGTTGAGAATCATCTGATCATTTTTAAATACATTTTGGGAAACTCTTCTGGGTTATTTTGTCTTTTTGATTTGTGTTCATCGCGTTAATTATTTCAGACATTTCCTATTCCTTTTGTTTTGTTTTGTTTTGTTTTTGCTTTTCAAGGCAGGGGTTCTCTGTGTCTTTGGACCCTTTCCTGGAACTAGCTCCCGTAGCCCAGGCTGGCCTTGAACTCACACCTGCCTCTGCCTCTGATTGCTGGGATTAAAGGCAAGGTGTGCACCACCCTGCCCTGCTTTCTTATTCCTTCCCTTTACAGGAGAATCTCCTTCCCTGGCAGCTGGAGTGGTAAGACTGTACTGTTCTAGGACATCTCCTTCAACAACACTATTTTTAAAAAAGCCAAACAACCACTCACTCCACACGTGTTCACACATGCACACAGAACCTTTCCCACCCGTCTTTTCATGCTACTTTCTATCCAGGATAACCCCTCACAGGTTAAAACCCCTTGCTCTTTGTGGCTCGCTGATAGGGTTTGTGCTGGCAGGTTCTGTGGCAGCTTCACACAGCTTGAGTCCCTTGCGAAGATGGAGACCTAATTGAGAAAATGTCCCCACCTGATTGGCCTGTGGACATTCCTGTGGCACATTTTCTTAATCAGTGATTGAAACAGAGCTTAGGACTTCTAAAAGTTTTTTTTCATCCTGTTGTTAGTAAAATGAGAATTGGGGGAGACTGAAAGAAAGGAGCAGTGTGTGTGTGTGTGTGTGTGTGTGTGTGTGTGTGTGTGTGTGTGTGTGTGAGAGAGAGAGAGAGAGAGAGAGCTCATTAGGAGTGAAAACTATTAATAGTGTGCTCAACTTGGCTATTGCTGTTACTTTCCATGTCGTGTAGCTTTGGTAAGATACCCATATTAAGAAAACTTCTACCTTAGAAAGATTTCAGTTTATTATGGAAGCTGCATTGACACCGAACAAGGCAGGAGCCTTTGAGATTTAGTAAGAAGCTGGTGTAGTGATTAAGTGAGGAAAGAGGATAGTCTCAAGTAAGGTGCCACCTGTGAAACAGAAAAACGTACATAGGTGAACTGGGAGGTGGTGGTGCATGCCTTTATTCCCAGCACTCAAGGGACAGAGGCAGGTGGATCTCCGTGAGTTGGAGGCCAGCCTGGTCTACAAAGTGAGATCCAGGACAGGCTCCAAAGCTACAGAGAAATCCTGTCTTGAAAACAAAATGAAACAAAACAAAAACAAAAAGTACTTAGGTGGTAATAATTAAGGCTATTGAATAACAAAGACTGGTAGATTATGTTTGCTTGTGTTTGGTAGTAATCGAAGAGATGTGCCAATGATACTATCTAGTTTTCTGTCAGATATGCCACTCAAAACACATATTAAAATGTATTATTGCAGCCAGACGTGGTATCACCTTCGCAAAATGATACATTCAGTGTAGAGATGTGAGGGCTAGTGCAACTCTTCATCTAACCTCTGATGTCAGCATAATCCTAAGAGGCAAGAAGTAATTACTGCAAGGTATGAGCAGAGACTATAATTATTTAAAATTTTATTATAAATCCAAATGTGTGTAGTTGAACTGGAATGCAAAGAAATCTTTCTTTTCACAAGGGCATTCTCTAGTGTGTAACTCAGAATTTAAACTGCCTATAGGAGGCCAAGACCCTCTTTTATGTGATGCAGGCACTTGCAGTCATGTGTGCATAATCCCTTACACAGGCTCACATGTATACACCAGTTAGATTTATTTTATTTTTAATTATATGTGTATGTGTAGGGTATGTGTATGTGAGTTCAGGTGCCCATGGAGATCAGAAGAGAATATTGGATTCCCTGGAATTGTATTTACAGGCAATTGTGAGCCAGTTAGTGTGGTTGTTGGGAAGCAAACTAGGATTCTTTACAAGAGCAGTACATACTCTTATCTTCTGAGCAGTCTCTCCAAACTAAAACAAATAGTTAAAAACTTGGTCAGACCTGTAATCATGCTGAAAGTAAAATATTGCTTGGTCATAGTAGGAGATTTAAAGTTCACACTTGTCATTAATAAACTTGATATCATTGCAGTCTTCTAGGAAATCCACTGAGTGGCTGGCTCAGCAGTTAAGAGTACTTACTCAGTATTGTAGAGGATCCAAGTGGCTTAACAAACTCCGTTAACAATAGTGTCTGTGGATTCTGACACTCTCTTCTGGTCTGTGTGAGGTACTGCATGCATGTGTACGTATAGTCATGCAGCATTCCTATGCACTTAAGACATAGGGTCAGAGGCCTCTGAGCTGGAACTTAACCGAATGCTTCTTCCCTGTGCAGCAGAAGATGCCAGGCAAGCAGCCAAGGGGGTGAAACAACCTGCAATACTACTCAGCTATGATGCCTGTGAACTACATCAAGCACACTCTAAATATTTGTCCTTATACCCACAGATAACTGTTGTTCTCACTCCTCATCAGAGGAACTTCGTTTTACATCAGGTAGACACCACTGTAGAAAACCACAGCCAATCAACACAGAGTTGTAAAGCCCAGTCTCAATAGATGCTGCTACAAAACTATGTGTACACCTTCAGCCCAGGAAACATTGTAGAAGAAATTGTGGGAATATTGTAGGAGTAAGAGAATCAAGGAGTTTGCTCTGAGACTGTGTCTTGAAGTAATGTCAGAAGCTATGCCCATAAAGTCTCACCACCATGAATGTCTAAACATGGGCTACACAAAGGCAATGACAGACATGCCAAAATGTGTGGGGAAAAGACCATGAGGCTTTAGCCCTATACAAGAGCTATAGGCAAATAAGGACTGCTGAAAGTAGGAGAATAGTCTTCCCTAGGGAAGAGCACACTAATGAGTTATGCACTACCAAATGGTCAGCCCTGAATACATACAAACAAGCAACATAATGACCAATCAGGTTATATTTAGTTATATAAGTGAAGGCATTGATATACATATAAGAATGTAAAACAATTAATGAAAAAAGAGATAATAAATATGAAAAAGAGGGTTGTATAGATGGTTAGACAGAGGAAAAGAAAGGATAAAATAATGTAATTATATAAAAATTGAAAAATAAAAGAATTTTTTTTTTTTTTAAGAAAAGTAAACCTTTAGGGGCTGGAGAGATGGCTCAGAGGGTAAGAGCACTGGCTGCTCTTCCAGAGGTCCCTAATTCAATTCCCAGCAATCACATGGTGGCTCACAACCATCTGTAATGAGACCTGGTGCCTTCCTTGCTTAATAAATTATTGTATGCTTAATAAATAAAGAAATCTTTTTTAAAAAGTAAACTTTTAAAAAAAATCCAAGTATTTGCCATACTTCAACTGATGTCTAAATTGTCTTTGCAATTTGTATAAATATTTAATTCTGGTTCTACTAGGAGTTTCTTTATAGTCAAAAACAAGATATTATGTACATCCTGTCTGATTTTTATTGATATTTTCTCAATATAATAATTATAGATCTTGATTTATAGTGAAACTAAGTATCCTTCAAAAATTATTCATCAATGTTTTTGTTATTTAACCAAGTTCTCAGAAGTGTGCAGTTACAGAGTATACATGGTGGGTAGACTTTGTGGTTGAACATTTTCATAAGTTTAAAAAGCTAATGTCAATAAACATTGTGTGAATAATAAAGAATGTTCTTGACATTTTTTGTTGTTCTCCTTTGACAGAAAAATATAAAATATTTTTTTCTGTTAGTCAAATAAACCTTTAAAAGGTAATACTAATTTGGAAAAAAATTGTTCTCTGTTGGTAGATATTTTCAAAAAATAATGTCATTATGAACTTTAGTAAAGATAAATGAAAAATTCCAACGTTTTATAAAGCATTTTCAGGTAAACATAAATTAGAGCGGACAAGGGTTTAGTAGCTATTTAGAACTTTTCTTCTTCTTCTTTTTTTTTTTTAGGGAATCTGGAAACATCAAAGCTGGATTAGAACATCTGGTAAGCCCTAAATTCCTCTTGAACATTTGCATCGTCTTTGATATCTGCATCCTAAATGAACACTTTTGCATGAGTTTTGAATGCCTTGTAGTGAAAGTCAACCAGTTCCCAAAGGCTCAGCCTACTGGTATTATGTGAAGGCACTTACCTTTTCATTTATCTTACCATTTCGAGGGAATTAAATTTTTTTAAATTAGTTTTTTTTGATGTAGAGATGAAATAAAATGAATGACAATCCTTGGATTGATGATTGCTTTAATTAGAAGCAAAAGTAGGTGTAGAATTTTTGGCATATCTTGATCTGACACAAACAAGCACATGTTTTAAGAAAAATACAATCAAACATTGCTTGTATAAATGTGTATGTTCCAGCAGTTTAACAGCTTTGAAGGAAATGCGCAGCTTTGTTTTTCCTGATGTCTTTCTTTATGAATAATGCATTGGCTTAAACTATATTTGGTTTTAGTATATAAAATAATTGAGATGCACAATTTTGTTTTGAGCAAGCATTTTTAAAGAACAAATGAAATTTAAACTGATTTAGCATTAAAATCTGTCCACTGAATTAAAAAGTTGGAAGGGCCCTTTATAGCAGTTCACTGGGTTGACTGGATAAAGTGTTCACTATAGCATTAAGTAGTTCGTTTAAACAGAGCCTTATAGACTCATGCTCTGGTTTCTGGTCAAATCCAAATGTTGAATAATTAATGGTAGTGATCTTTTGTAAATACAGTCTAAGTACTTTTAAACTTGAGAAGCTTCATTCATATATCATACTCTAGCTTTGTTAACTATTAATGTACTTTTGTTCTGCTTCCACAAAAGAAAAACAGTGGCAAGAGGCAGCTTCATGTTTACACTTACTTTTGCTCATTGCCAATTTTGTGGGTGTGTATAATGCATTTTGGTTACTCCCTCCTCACTTCATTTTACTCGCAGAAATTTCAGAGTTAGAAAATTTTTTAACAACTGAAGGAACTCAAAAAAAAAAACCCTAGATCTTTCAAAATATTTTTGAAAAAATCTAATTTTTGAAAAACTATGTACTTAATTAGAAAAGTTTAGCAGTATTGGACATAAGTAAATAACATTATGATTGTCATCTTTGAAAAGTATTCCCACGCTTCTCTTTATCACTTAATAATTACATAAGTAATTTAGGATATAACATCATAATAAAATGTTAATTGAAACATCATGCTCCTATATCAATTGGTAGTTTATATCAAAAGATATTTGATACTATACTATCAAATGAACTTTGGTAATTCCCTTTTAATTTGTTATTTAGTTGAATGTTTTAGGCCTGCGGATCACTCAGTAGGTAAATGTAGTACCACAGGTCCTGTCACCCAAGCTAGACCCCACAGACCCATTTTATGGAAGGAGAGAGCAGACTCCCACATGTTGAGCGACGATTCTGTGCCACTTGCTTCCACAGCTGTTCATTCACAAAGAACTACACAGAGCTCTACATTAGTTGTAAACTGGATGGCCTAGTAGCACAAGCTTTCTTATTAACTCTTACATCTTACGTTAACCCATAATTCTTGTCTGTGTTAACCACATGGCTTGGTACCTTTTATCAATGAGGCATTCTTATCTTGCTTCCTCTGTGTCTGGGTGACAACTGCAGACCGATTCTTTCCCTCTTCCCAGAATTTTCCTGTTCTGATTGCCCCACCTCTACTTCTTGTCTGGCTCCTGACCAGTCAGCATTTTATTAAACCAATACAAGTGACAAATCTTTAAAGGTACAAGACCATTGTCCCACAGCACCCAAATGTTTCTTTTTGTTAAAAATAAATCAATATAATAAATAAATGAATAAACCTCTCTGTATTTAATCTTTCGTATCCCTCAGAAAATAATAAATTCAACTTTTAAGGTTTAAATTATGTTTACTATTCTTACTGTCAGGGTCTCTGTTTCAGTGTGTGTGCTGAGGCAAACATGTGGAAGGTCCCTTCCACTTGCATGTTCTTTTGGGAGTTCCCTCAGGTGGTCAGGCTGTGCACCAAGCTCTCTTACTCACTGGCCTGTGTTTATGACTTCTTTATCCTTAGGAATGTTCAGTTTATATTACAAAAATAGATATATTGGAGTTTGATAGATACACAATTCATATTTAATATATAAATATTTGTCAAGCTATTTTTTGAGAGGGATCTTTAAAGTAGCTTTGAACTCAGGGTCTTTCTGTATCTTTTTCCTGAATGACAAGAACTACCAACAAGAATGGGAAGATGTGCATGTGCACACGTACACATGAACACATACACAAATACACATGCACACCCACACAATTTTTTTTTTCAAAAAAGCATAGTCATACTATACCTTTCAAATCCAATTCCCAGAGTTCTTCATTGTCTTCTCCCATATTGAACTTGTTTTTCTGTGTCAAAATGAGAACCCCGATTTTTTTAATTGATTTTATTGAGCTCTACATTTTTCTCTGCCCCCTTTCCTTCCTCTCCCCTCCCCTTCAACTGACTCCTATGGTTCCCATGCTCCCAATTTACTCAGGAGATCTTTTCTTTTTCTACTTCCCATGTAGATTATATCTATATATGTCTCTCTTAGGGTCCTCCTTATTGTCTGGGTTCTCTGAAATTGTGATTTGTAGGCTGGCTTTCTTTGTTTTATGTTTAAGAACCACTTATGAGTGAGTACATATGATAATTGTCTTTCTGGGTCTGGGTTACTTTATTCAATATGATGTTTTCTAGCTCCATCCATTTGCCTGCAAATTTCAAGGTGTCATTATTTTTTCCACTGTGTATTACTCCATTGTGTGAATTTACCGCATTTTTCTTATCCATTCGTCGGTTGAGGGGCATTTAGGTTGTTTTCAGGTTCTGGTTATAACAAACAATGCTGCTTATGAACATAGTTGAGCACACGTGTCCATGTGGTACGATTGAGCATCCTTTGGATGTATACCCAAAAGTGGTATTACTAGGTCTTGAGGTAGATTGTTTCCTAATTTTCTGAGAAATCTCCATACCGATATTCAAAAGGACTGAATGTTCAACATCTTTAGCTTTCAGAGAAATGCAAATCAGAACAACTCTGAGATTCCATCTTACACCTGTAAGAATGTCCAAGGTCAAAAACACTGATGACAATTTATGCTGGAGAGGTTGTGGGGTAAAGACATTCTTAACATCACTGTGTCTACTCGTGTTCTGAATTATATGCATATACAATAGTTTCAGAATTATTGCATAACTGAAAAACAAAACTGCTAAAGATAATTTGGTATTTTTGTTCAGTTTTCCGTCCTTGAGTATAGTGATGTTATTCATTTGGACTATAGTTGGTCTCACTTGTGTTTTTTGCATCTGGCTTAAATGGTTTTGTCTATTCTTGTTGGTTTTATCAGAAATTTGAATATGTATGATACGAACTTACTTGCAGAGGTCAAAATCATATAGTGGTATTCTTAGAGATGTGTCATTCCCTTCCTCTCTAGTCCTTTCTCTACCCACTCTTAGTCGGTTTTACTGACTTCTAGTTTATCCTTCCAGTATATATTAAAACAAAGCATGTTTGCATATAAATGGATACCCGTTCTGTTTCTTTCTTTTTCCCTCTCTCAATCCCTCTTTCCAGATGCTCTCTTCCTCCCCACGCCCCTCCTCAGGACAATTTGCTGAATAGTAGAGCCCTTCAAACATTAAGGAAGACGGAGAGGTGAGGTTGGGAAAAGCACCAACAGCCTTCCCTAACATCATTCACAGAAATGAGCAAATCCAAACCATAGAAGACTCAAATTCTTATGTAATTGCTACAAATAAATGTACGTCAAGCAATCATTTCATCGTAACCTCCTCTTAATCATAAGAGAATTTATGTAGCATAGTAAAGACATGCAAAACTTAATGAAACACATTTTTTTAAATCTCTCAAACTTACTTTTAAAGAATTTAAAAGCATTTGAAATGATTAAATGACCTAAACGGACTCTTTTATTGCAAATTGTTTCCCATTTCAACATAATCTCCATTTGTAATTCATAAAAATAGCATCTTTTTGAATAAGAGTTTTTGTTTGTTAAAGCTAGACAGTCTAAAAGGCTGGATTTATTTTAAAGAAATCTTCAAGTACCAATATGTAGTTACAATGAATACTAATTTGGGTTACATTTTCAAAACTCTTAGCTACTAAATATTGAAATTATAATACATTCAAAAATAAAATACCCACATAAGGTAACTTTCATAAGAAGCTTTCTTAAATCAAAACTTGGGAAGGCATTAAGCAAGAAATGGTAGTATGTCATCTTACTCAAACCTTTGACTGGATATTGTCTCATAGAGCCCAGATTCTCCCCCTGCTATTCCCCTTTGTTAAGATGCATCCGGGTGGAGATGTAGCTCCTGGAAGATCCCTTGCCTAGCATGTTCATGTCTGTCAGCTCCTCCACTATTCTTTCTTATTGATTTTATTCTCAATTCTTATTTTTCTTTCTCACTCTCAAAAAATAGTCAAAACAACAAAGAAAGATACCAGAAAGTAAAATAGCAAAACAAAACTAAAAGTACACATTAAAAACGAAGTGTGGAGTTGTATTGATCCACTGCTCCTTAGTGTGGGGCCTCCCCTACAGAGTGCAGACATACTCAGTGCCACTGAGCTGAAGGAAACTGATCTCCCTCTCCCAGAAGTGCTCATTTCAAATAGCCTCTTGTTACAGCTGGATCCCTCCATTGACTTGAAACAATCTGAAAGAATTTCAGTTAGAGGAAAAGTAATCTTGCAGTAATTTTTAGCTGTCCTGGCAGTCACCCATAGTTACAGTATCAGCCCCCCCCCACTTACCTTCTTTATCTTTTATGCCTGCCACGTGTTTTCATAAATGGTAGTAGAAGTGAGATTCCCCAGGCAGAGAAAATGCTTTGTTACTAGCAGCACACAGAAAATCTGTGCATATTGGTTCCCTGGAACCCCCAGTTCCAGGGAGTGATGTCCTGTGCTCACTGAGTTGTGTGACAGCTCAGGAGCTCAAGGTATAAGAATCTTTAAGGAACTTCGAATTTTTGCTCTCAAGAATGACAAGCTTGTTACTCTACTTTAGTAGCAAAGCTGCCTCTACACCCAGGGGTCCTCTATCAGTATCTTCCAAGACTGCTTAAAAATGTAAAGATAATTCAGAATAAAAGCTGCTGTAGTATACATCGAGAACTATGTCTCTGATTTGTCTGACTTTGAAGTTGGGACAGAGTGTGTTTTGGTGCAGTGGGTATCTTCTCTCTCCTGTTGGCTCACTTCCTCAGCCTGCTGAGATGTGCCCTTACTCCCCATTCACTCCTGTGAGACCAGAAATTCCCCTTTCTTCTCTCCCCCCCCCCCGCTCCGTTCTTCCTCCTGTATCCTCAGAACTTTGCTAGAACATATATTACCTAGTGCTGTTCTTTCTGTGCTCGCATGTTGTTTTAGAAACGGCTCTAACGTTGAGTATATTTTTTAGCTTCAGTTTGCTGTTAGCGCCCTACTTTTCTCTTGTTTAGAAGAAATTCATATTCTGGTTTAGTTCTCACAGAAGGCTCCTGACATCTTGCTTATTCCAAGCTATTTTTCTAGAGTCTTACCATTCGATTGATAATTTAGCTTTCTCTAAATCCCATCTTGCGTTACGTTACTTTAACTCTTAAGAATATGATTCTATTAATACCTTGTTTTATACTTTCTTCTTGATGTCTCTTCTACCACCCTTTTTTGTATAATTATTTTATTCATTTGTTTATTTGTCAGATTTCTTTCTTCTTTAAAGTCCTAGTTTACTCAAATAAAGCTAAAAGTTCATTGTTTCCTTGTGAGTACAAACTAAGCTTTGTCATGTGTGGATTTAGGGTTTATTATTTCATGAAATTAAATGTTGCCTCACTTCCATTGTTTCGCTCTCTCCAGGTACTCATTGTATGAGTCTGTGTCTCTGTGTGTGCTGTAACCTCTTACTTGTCTTTGCCTTTAGTCACAATCATTTCTCATTTTACTCAATCTTTCATTAAATTTCCATTCAAATTTATTATTCTTTGTACATATTGTACTTCACTATTTCCTTTTTGTACTTCAAAATCTTCCTTTTTGGTTTTTATATTTTAAACATTCATATGAAGATTTCTTTAGGTATTTATCGAAGTATTATGCTTTGGGATTATTTTCTGGTACAGAATTTTTAAGCTATAAAATATTTTGATTTATGTTATCTGTTTACTTCTTTAAGAAGTTTTATAGGGTAATGGTTTTATGTATTCATTTTTAATCTCGACATTTTGTAGACATGCTTTCTAGATCAAGGATGGCCTTTTTGCACCACAGTGACGAGCAGGCCCTTTAATAGATGGTAGTGGACAGGAGAGGGGAAGGTGGTCAGCTGTCGTCTGAGCTGTTACGAGCTTCTTACTGCTTTTCACTGCCCTATATTCAACTTCTGTAGTTTTTCATGTAGAAGCCTTGCTCCCTCTGCTGCCTCTCCTGGTCCCACTCACTTCCAAACTCCATCTTCTAAGAAACAGGTTTTCAGTATTTTGACCTTTTCGGGTTGAACTTTCCCCCACCATCCTCCAGCCCCAGAAATTAATGTGTGATTAGGGCTATGTTTTAAATTTACTACTATTTTTAGTGATGAAAGGTAGCCTGTGGATATTTTTACTTCAGAAAGAGAAATTAATAATTCATAAAAGAAAATTTTACAAACCACTTTTTAGAAAACTGTGGTGCTGTGTTCAGATACAGGGCCTTGCATGTGCGAAGCGCATGCTAACAGGTGCGCTATCATTGAATGGCAAGCACAACCTTTGATAGCCCTTGAATCCTCAGTAATCATCCTGCAGGTGTTCTGCTGGAGTCATCAGCAGAACTGAACGTGCAATATCTTAGAGAACTCAATAACCATACTAAGACACATACAGAAAATGACTTAAAAGTCTACTTTTAATGTTTAGTTAGATCTTTCAATGACACTAAAATAATGCATTTATCTGATGAAGCATAGCAGAGATAAAGGCTTTCTAGCACTGACTCAGAGGTCTGTCTTTTAGTGTGTCTCTCTGCAGGCATAGAAGAGGGAGTGAACAGTGATAATGTTGCTTCTGCCTTGTTTTGGAATTAATGATCTCCCAAAGTTGTAGAGGATTGACTCCAATAAGTTCTTGTCCTGTTAAGTTGTGTTTTCTTCTAGTTTATAGTTTAAATTTCTGTAGTATATTGTATGCCGTGCCCCCCATTGAACTGCTCAACTGAAGTGTTTACTCTCCACAGAATTTTTAATGTAGCCCCATAATTGTTAATGATATGAACATGCATTTTTATTATATCTATTATGGAAAGGTCCATGTGGTAAAACTTGTCATTTGATTACAATACACTCATTACCAGTAATGTGGACAAACTGAATATGGAATGATACCCATTCCTCTTGGTAGACGGAAATATTAACAAACAGAACCATGTTGAAAAGTTGTCACTGTTTAAAAGGAAAGCTAGTATTCTTGGTTTTGTTACTTAAAAGAAGGCCTGATGTACTTGTTAGTACACTGTGGTGGCCAATAAAACATGGTGTCTCTACAGGGTCTCTTGCTCTCTTTTCTGCGAAGGCACCTAAACAAATGGACATGGGTCCCAGTCACCTGGGAATCATATTTAAGCGCAGATTCTGCTTTTCAGGATCCAGAAATGGGCCTGAGGTGATGCATTTCAGGAAATCTGAAGTGAAGCCAGTGTCTTTCTGAGAACCACTAGAAAAAAATAAATAAATCAGAAAGTTCAGTCTAGAATTGCAAGGAAACATTTCTGGATCAGGTGAAGAATCTGAACTCAGGGTCTGCAGCTTATGAGTAGTGGGTAAGCGGGTTCATAGACCTAGGGAGGTAGACATTCCACAGATATAGAGGGCAAAATATTCTCCTTACTCTGCAGGAAAATTTCAGGGACTGATTTCCTTTGTTTTTGTTTCTCCTTTACTGTGTATTGAATTGAATTATTATATTTTCAGGACTATAGCTGCATGCTAGTACTAATAATATAGTATTCAACATAGGACAATTAAAATAAGTGATAATAAATCTTTTGATGAAAGAATGTTAAGAATTTACAGCTTTAAGTGAGATTTGCTTTCTATTAATAGTTGAATGGCAAAAGAACTCTGGAGCCATGCCTGTGGGTTTCATCTCCCCACAGAGGTCTCATTTGTGTTTCTTACATTGTATAACATTTGAAAGTGATGACCTACTTGTCTTTGTGGTCAAACAACACAGTCTGGCCTTTTTGAGTGTTGAAAAGCAACTATCATTAATAGCTTGTTTAGTCCATCAGTGGTTTGTAAGACTATGCTGCTGCCTGCCAGCAATGTAGATAAGTCCACTGCTATTATATACTCATCAATAATGCTACCAAGTCCTAATAAAAGCCCTTCCCTCTATTTTAGGGTGTTTTACATAGAACTTATAAATCAAACTGCTGTATTTTAGTTCTCAGAATAACAATTGCCCTTAACACAAACATAATTATAGTCTATACATTTGATATATTTTAGTATTAAGTTAACCTAGCAAATGAATATGAAAACATGAAAGAAACTGATTTTCCACTGCCTTTCATAATTGAACAAATGAATTAGAAAATATAGTTACTTCAGATGTGCCAGTGCTATGTATATATTGTTTAATGTCATATAACGCTGGTTTAAAGTATTTATTGGCTCATCACTATTTATGGTTCTAAACCTGTGGGTCACAGCCCCTTTGAGGAAGAACAATCCTTTCACAGGGTTAGCCTGAGTCGATCAGAAAACACAGATGTTTACATTATGGTTCATAACAGTAGCAAAATTAGAGTTATGAAGTAGCAGTGAAAATAATCTTATGGCTGGGGCCACCGCAGCATGAGGAGCTGTGTTAAAGGGCTGCAGCCTTAGGAAGGCTGAGCACCACTGCCTTCAGGGCTTCCCTGATCTACCAGTGCTTCAGTTTTCTTACCTCAGCCAGTGTTTATTGGATACTCAGGAGAAAAACACATATAGAAATATATACTTTCCTCAAACTGTAATTATAAAATGAAACCACATAATGTTTTCTTCACGGAAAACCTTCATTTTAACAGAAAAGGGTCTTATGAATGTTTGCAAATTAAAGCAATTGGACATGGATTTAGGGTTAATTTCATATTACTGTCATGATTTCTTAGACTGCTTGTAAGTCTTAAACATGAAAACCAGCACAAATTCTAGTCAGAAATACTGCCATTCCTAGTGGCTCATTTTTTTTGGATCTATTTTGATCAGTTGCAACTTTGTTGCATGTTAAAATTAATGATTAATAACTATTATCCAGTCTTCCAAGTAGCAGAACATAAGACCCTTTCTCTGTCCACCCCAGTCCTTGAGATGACTGCCTGTTTCCTTGTTGAGGAAAAGTGTCTGTGAAGAAATACTGTCAAACCTGGACTTTGCCAAAACAAGATGTTAAGCTGTGTTCAAGCTGTTACTAATAGGCTGAGTTTTTTGTTTGATACAGATGATTTTTTCTTGACTTTTATGCACCCATGCTTTTTATATTTTTTAAAAGTAAGCCCTCCAAATGCACTGGAGTAGCTTCTGTTGCCCTCATCACAGATTTCAGAGTCAGCCTCCCTGAGCCCACATGGTAACCAAATACTTTTCGTGTTTTCGGTGTTACAGTTCAGAACGCTGTAGGTGTCAGCTCTTTGCAGGGAATCCCAGGAGATACACTGGTATTTACAGGCTTTCTTATCTGTAGCAATAGAGAGAAAATACGCAATACAGGTAGCGCTCCCCACCCCGCGTCAACGTGTTAGGAGTCGGAGTAGAAAATGTCTATCCAGAACAGTACATTTAGCTCTGTTCATTGTATCTGCCACCAGATCCCAGCTTTATCAATCACAGCCTGTGTATTTTGGATTTTAGGAAGACCACACCATAAGGATTAGAAGACCTCAAGGAAGCACATAGCTGCTGGTTCATTTTATTTTTCATTTCCTTCTTTATGTACTGGGGTATCATACTGTAGCATATTTATCAAAGCATAAGGCTTTCTACAAGTATAGCATTGTCCACTTTCTATAAGTAGAGCATTGTTATATATAGAGAGGAAGATATCATATGTAAAACTACCACAAACCCAATATGGGCTATGAGAAAAATATTACACTGTATGCTTAGAACCTCTCTCCTAAAGTCTGCATTGTGTACTTTTAAGTGCCCTGTAATAATACATGTTCTTTGTAATGGATGAAAAATGATGTTGAAAAATGATTCTAGCATCTACCTACCATCAGTCTAATGTTTATTAGCACCCATCCTCCTAACCGGCTCTCTGTGACAATATTTGCATATGTTAATTAGCATTCGGTTTCCTTAAACATGAATCACAATATATGTATGATGTTTACAACAGACAGTTTTTGTTTGTTTGGAATGGATGCATTGTACATACATACATATATGAACCTGGTATTTGATGATTCTATATCAAAATATTGTGAATTAATGCTACTATTGTCTTTTAACATTGTAGGAGAAGTTTGAGAGTTTTGGGTTATTTCCAGTTTTATGTACCTTGGTTACAGTATGTCCAAGAAGAGATTAGTAAACAGTGTCAACAGTGTGGAGTAATGCACTACTCCATAAAAGAAAATCCTAGTTAGTGCTTACTTTGCAAACTTTTAATTTGGTTCAAAAAGACAAATTAAAAGGACATTTACATATTTTCAGGTTTCTTATAAGCTAACGGTTTAAAATTTGACCACATAATATTTAAAACAATCTTCAATTTATTCAATTTTTGTATTCACTGTA